>NW_011495014.1:3094268-3094792 GCF_000754665.1 Bison bison bison
TTTCTTTGGGATTGGAATGAAAACTGACCTTTCCCAGTCCTGTGGCCACTGCTGAGTTTTCCAAATTTGCTGGCATACTGAGTGCAGCACTTTCACAGCATCATCTTTCAGGATTTGAAATAGCTCAACTGGAATGCCATCACCTCCACTAGCTTTGTTTGTAGTGATGCTTTCTAAGGCCCACTTGACTTCACATTCCAGGATGTCTGGCTCTAGGTCAGTGATCACACCATCGTGATTATCTTGGTCGTGAAGATCTTTTTTGTACAGTTCTTCTGTGTATTCTTGCCACCTCTTCTTAATATCTTCTGCTTCTGTTAGGTCCATACCATTTCTGTCCTTTATCGAGCCCATCTTTGCATGAAATGTTCCCTTGGTATCTCTAATTTTCTTTCTTTTTTTTTTTTTAAATGGGTATAATAATAGTGCATATATCATATGTTATTTATACTATTTATATTCCTTAATCCCACAAAGTACTTCTCCCCTCTACTGTCTCACCTCTCCCCCTGTCAGAGAGAGAG
>NW_011495014.1:3095393-3098054 GCF_000754665.1 Bison bison bison
TGAGAAAGGCTTTCTTATCTCTTCTTGCTATTCTTTGGAACTCTGCATTCAGATGTTTATATCTTTCCTTTTCTCCTTAGCTTTTTGCTTCTCTTCTTTTCACAGCTATTTGTAAGGCCTCTTGAGACAGCCATTTTGCTTTTTTGCATTTCTTTTCCATGGGGATGGTCTTGATCCCTGTCTCCTGTACAATGTCACGAACCTCCGTCCATAGTTCATCAGGCACTCTGTCTATCAGATCTAGTCCCTTAAATCTATTTTTCACTTCCACTGTATAATCATAAGGGATTTGATTTAGGTCATACTTGAATGGTATAGTGGTTTTCCCTGCTTTCTTCAATTTAAGTCTGAATTTGGTAATAAGGAGTTCATGATCTGAGCCACAGTCAGCTCCTGGTCTTATTTTTGCTGACTATATAGAGCTTCTCCATCTTTGGCTGCAAAGAATATAATCAATCTGATTTCAGTGTCGACCATCTGGTTTTGTCCATGTGTAGAGTGTTCTCTTGTGTTGTTGGAAGAGGGTGTTTGCTGACCAGTTAGCGCCCCTAAAATTACCAGTCACCCAGGCTCTCCCTCCTTTAGTTTTAGAGCACTATAGTTCACTTTTAGATATTTCTCCTACCCACCGTTTGTTTCTTCCTTATGTCCCTTTCTTCTTTGTCACCTTCCTGTCTCTGGCTCAGAAGCAATCCCAAGTTGATGAGAGTAGTAGTTAAATAACGGTTAGCATTTATCAAGTCCCTGCCATATTAGTAAAACTTAAAATGAAAGTGACGTAAACTCAAT
Organism: Bison bison bison; assembly: GCF_000754665.1. NCBI lineage: Eukaryota > Metazoa > Chordata > Mammalia > Artiodactyla > Bovidae > Bison > Bison bison. The sequence continues at coordinate 3,096,183 of NW_011495014.1, forward strand.
GGAAAATAGTTTTTTAAAACAAAGAATCAAACAACTAAACGTGTGTATAGGGTAAATCTGGTCTTAATATTAAAGGATCCAGTACCTAACGCAGTGTCATCAGGACACAGTCCTTTTGCATTTCTCACTCTGCTTCCACCTATGCCAGCTGCATTCCCAGGCTGGTTCTTCCCACAAGATGGTAGAAATAGCCATCAGTGGCACAAAACTGATGGACAAAAAATTGATAGCACAAAACTGGGACTTCCCTGGTGGCTCAGAGGTTAAAGCGTCTGCCTGGAATGTGGGATACCCGGGTTCGATCCCTGGGTTGGGAACATCCCCTGGAGAAGGAAATGGCAACCCACTCCAGTACTCTTGCCTGGAGAATCCCATGGAGGGAGGAGCCTGTTAGGCTACAGTCCATGGGGTCGCAAAGAGTCAGACACGACTGAGTGACTTCACTTCACTTCTTCACTTTAGCACAAAACTAACTTCTACAGCCTAGTAACTCCAAAGAACTCATTTTTTCTTCAAAACTTCTCCTGGAATTCATTTTACTAGGTCACATAACCTATTCTGAATCAGCCACTGTAGCCAAGGATTTGTGATGATCTCATTGGCTAGATCAGTGTCACATGTTAACCAGTGTTGCCAAGGGATGGATCAGCTCCACCCAAACCATGTGGCTAGACAGTGAGGCAGCGGTTTTCTGTAAAAGGAAGAGATAGAGACTGTGACAAAGGTGTGCTAGATAAACAAAAGCCAAGCTCTGTCTATGCTTTAGGAAATTTACAGTTCTTATTTAACCAACATGCCCTTCCAAGATAATTCTTATCTTTATTTTAAAATGATGAAACTGAGGTAAAGTAATTTTCCTAAGATCATAGGGCTATTAAGTAACAGAGACTAGATTTCAAACCAGATCCTTCAGCTTCTATGGCTTATTGCTATGCTACTCTGGATTTGCGGTTGTCACACTAATGAAGAGAAGCCAGCGATGGAATCTAAATAAGCCTGTTGCTACTTTTCCTGCCTCTCCACACAGGCCACTGTGAAGCTGTCCTCATCATCTCCTCGGCTGGCAGTATTTCCCAAACCTGACTTGTTGCTTCACTACTTCTACTCAATCAGGGCCTGCCTTCATAAAAACTAATATCTTTGAGACTCAGTGGCTCTAGATCAGTTCCTAAATTAATTAGAAAATTACATTTCCCATCAAATTTTAATAGTTTTTTTTCCACATTTTTTTCCAAAGAGGACAGATTCAGGTAACATGAATTGTGTGCCTCTGTAAAGAAATGCCATTTAAATTGGGATCTCAAGTGTAGAAAGAAGAGAGAAGTCTTCCATGGGAAGGGAACAGCCTATAAGAAGACATGTAATATATTGGGACTGTAATAAGTAGAAGGAAAGTAAGATGTGGTTGGGGAGATGGGCTTGGGGCTAGATCAAAGCTCCAAGAGTTTGATGTTTAAGGGAAAAATAGTTCTCTGAAGACTTTGGGTAGAGAAGTGACGATGTTCACTTTTTGCTTTTAAGATCAAGTTGGGGGTCTTTATAGAGGTCTGGTCTAGATTTTTGACAATGAAGACAAAGAATAATGGATGAGATAAGAATCCATTTTGGAGACATAATGCTTAAGTTATTAGATAGGAACAGTGTCAGACTTTATTTTTCTGGGGCTCCAAAATCACTGCAGATGGTGACTGCAGCCATGAAATTAAAAGACGCTTACTCCTTGGAAGGAAAATTATGACCAACCTAGATAGCATATTCAAAAGCAGAGACATTACTTTGCCAACAAAAGTCCGTCTAGTCAAGGCTATGGTTTTTCCAGTGGTCATGTATGGATGTGAAAGTTGGACTGTGAAGAAAGCTGAGCACCAAAGA
>NW_011495014.1:3098254-3103749 GCF_000754665.1 Bison bison bison
GCTGGATGGCAGCACTAACTCGATGCACATGAGTTTGGGTGAACTCCGGGAGTTGGTGATGGATGGGGAAGCCTGGCGTGCTGCAATTCATAGGGTCTCAAGAGTCGGACACAACTGAGCGACTGAACTGAACTGATTAGATGGGAGCAAATGGATGGCATTGTTTTTTGAATATGAAATTTGGGAGGAAAGAAACTGAGCAGCAAAGTTCCAATGTGAAAATTAGCACTGCTTTGTTTTAACTTATGTTAAAACACATAAGTTTTAACAAGTGTTTGTGTATATATTTGAGTTTGTATACACAAGTGTTTGTATGTGTATATATTTGAGAACCAGAGATACTTACATTTTTAATCCTTTAATCCTTGTGTTTATATGGCACTTGGAATTCATTAAGGAGATTCACATGTTTTATTTCATTTCTATCCTTTAAACCACCCTGAGGTTAGTAGTATTATAATCTTCTCCATTCAGATGAAGAAATTGACATGGAATAATTTGCCCAAAGTCTTCACACAGCAACATCTGCAATAAAACTGGGCCAATTAGTCCTTTTCTGTCAATGAAAAATTAACTGAGCATGGACTATGTACCATAACCATGTTATAGGCTAAAGATACAGGGATGAGAAATATTTGACCCCCAGATTTTATCAATTTACTGGTGGTTATAATTTTTTCTCTCCGTCTGAGGCAGAGGCAGAAGCATCTGTAACTAACTGATGAGAATCCAGTTGGGGACCAATTATGGGGTCATCTCTAGCACTGGCCCCACTGCAACTATTCTACCCAGCTAAACCTTAGGGACAAGCAATTTTACAGATTCTTTTCTGGGTACATATTTTTCTCCTTTGCATTAACTTAAAGCAAAAATTAATTAAAAAAAAAAAACTATGAGGCCTTGAGCCTGCAGATGTATTTTTGTTTGTCTCATGCAATACTGTTTAAAATTTTGAATTAGTGTCTGAGATTTGTAAATCAGAAGATTGCACAAACATGTGTAAACCTGAATATTTAGGTTTCTCACACACTATCAGATCTGGCATCACTGATTTGCATACCAGAAATTAGCATGTCTCTTGCACTGTCTAGCCGCTGTGGGGTGTTGGTTTGTGATCTCTGGCTTCAAGACAATTAAATGAGGGCTGGATATTAAAGCTTGGTGGGCCATGGGCAGGCATCAGTTCACAGATTGTTCTTTAGGCTGGTTATCCCTCATCTAAGCAGAAAAGTAGAATGAGATTGGGAGAGAAAACGTTTTGTAAATTATTGCTCACTCACTTTGGAATCAGGAAGAGAACCTGTGAGAAAGCTTTCCATCCCTCAGTGAGCCAGGAAATGAGGAAAATCTTGGCCTGAATCCACAGGTTATTAAAAAAAAAAAAAAAAGGCCAAGAAGTAGGTGAGATAATTTAGACAGCTCATAGGGAAAAAATATAATTAGATTCCAAGGAATTGGCCCACAGTGAAAGATGTCCCCAGAGATATGTACTAATGGGAATCTCTTGCCTTTCTATGCAATTATTTACACCCAAAGCTCTGAAGCATCTCTTCTGCCATTTGGTATCATTCTGCCCTTTCTTGCTGAAACCTCTTCTCAAGCCAACAGCTTAGAGCTAGAAAAAGGTTGACCCCACTTCTCGAAGAAGATAGAGCCAGGGAATTTCCCTAATTTGAATGCCAGGGTAATATCAAAGTGGGGAGAGAGTTGCTGCCCAATTTAGAAATCTGTTACCACTTTTAGAGCGATGATTTCTTATAAAGAGTGATAGAGTTCCACGCTGTCATTACATAGAATTCTATTTCATTAGGAATTACATAGGCTTTTGAATCTACGTGTAAATATAAATCCTTTCTTTGGGAAAAGATGGTCAGAGTTCCAAACAGTTGACCTCCAAGCACATTTTTGGATTACAGTATAAGTACATGTTGAAAATTGCCTCTCTAAATATTGAGGCTAAAGAATAAACGTAATCGACCGATAGCATATTCTGTTTTTCTATTATTCGTGGTCACTCACCTTCCTCTGTTATTTCTTTTGCTTTTTCCAGTACATTTACTATAAGAGCAGGCAAATTGAGTTGGCGTCGATCTTTTTATTTGGCAATTTTTAAATAATGTTTAGATAAACACAAAGCTGGGCCTTAGGTTTAAACTATTTAAGAAGGAAAACACCTAGATTGAAAGAAATATTAAGATAATGGACATAGTTTTTAAGGGAACTGGGAAACTATAGTTTGTTAAATTCAGTGTTCATCCTGAAGGGAAAAGATAAATCATCTTCTAAAGTCTCAGAGACAAGAAGGATTACTAAATAGTTAACAAGTACAGATTCATAAACAATAATCCTACCAAACTAGTATAACTTAAGTTGACTTAAGTCTTATTGACTATGCAATGTATAAAGGGGAAAGATTTCAATGCAGGTGCATAGCATAAGCATTGATAACAAAAACAGATTCATAGTCCTCCTATTGCAGATCACCCTAGTTATTCATTAAAAGTACAGAACACTGGACATCACAATCTGACCTACTAAATTAGAATCACAACACCTCTGTGAGCTTAGTGCATGAGTGCGTGCTAAGTCACTTCAGTTGTTTCTGATTCTTTGTGCCTCCACAGGCTATTGCCCACTAGGCTCCTCTGTCCATGGGATATCCCAAGCAGAATACTGGAGTGAGTTGCCATGTCCTTCTCCAAGGCATCTTCCTGACCCAGGGATCAAACTCGTGTCCCTTACGTCTCCTGCACTGGGAGGCCGGTTCTTTACCTCTAGTGCCACCTGAGAAGCCCCAAGTTTAGTGTATTGTATTTTCCTCATTTTGCTTTCTAGACTATTAAACTTTGATTATCAGGAGTGTTAACCTGCTTGGGTTTTTGTTGTTGTTTTCTTTAAAGCTGGAATGGATTTTTACCTAACAAAGCTTGCTGAAGAGAGTATGACCTGGCAGTACAATAAATGGTTTACACCTAGGCTGGTGCTGCCCAATTCAGTGGACAGCATTCATGCGTGGCTGTTGTACTTGAAATGTATTTGACATGTGGCATGTTCAGTCTTTGAAGATTTAGAATGGTATGAAAAGAGGAGGTAAATTATCTCAATAATTTTTAATATTGATTTCATCCTCAAATGATAATATATAGGATATATTAGGTTAAAGAAAATATTATTCAGATTAATTTCATCTCTTTTCCCCCCCCCTTTTTTAAATATGGGTATTAGAATGTTTAAAATCACATATGTGGCTCAGATTTGTAGTTCACGTAGTATTTCTATTTGGTAGCTCTGGTCTAAGTAAACTTTCACTAATACTTCTAGATTTTCTTCTGTCTGTAGAGATTGTTGAACATTTACTAGTTTTGAGGCTTCTTAGGGTAATAACTTACTACTTATTCCAAGTTTCTTGAGGGTCTTTGGTTTCCCTACAAACTTTAGCACAGAACTTTGTGAATATTGTGCTAAATGGTTGACACACATCTTCTGCATTCAAGTAAATTGAATTAACAATTGGACTGAGAATTAGGTCTAGGCTGCTTTCCAAGTGTCGGAAACACTCATACATATTAACAGCTTAACATATAGGGACTTAGTAAATGCTACTTGAGTTTAGTAGCTATACATAGAAGAGATAAGTGACAAGCCTGATCAATACTTAGTATATGAAGAGTTACATTCCTATAAATGTGTCTCTAAAGTGGCATTTTATATATAACATCTCATTTCCAATTCAGTCAAAATGCTGTCTTGAAATTTGTTCTGAGGCACAGTATTATTCTCAGGTTAAAATGACTTCATGAATTTCCTACAGCCTTGGGCTGTTTAAAAAAAAAAAAAGAAGTCTGTTTTTAGCTGGATACTACTGTATCAGCCTTTTCTCCTCCACATTCAATTCTGAAATTTTTCTTTTCTATTGAAGTGACTTAATGCAATAAAAATTTTCCTGAGTAGATATGTTGATGGAATTTTTATTAAACTAACTAGATTTAAAGAATGTTAAGATCGGTTCAGTTAAGTCACTCAGTCACGTCCGACTCTGTGACCCCATGAATCGCAGCACGCCAAGCCTCCCTGTCCATCACCAACTCCTGGAGTTCATTCAAACTCATGTCCATTGAGTCGGTGATGCCATCCAGCCATCTCATCCTCTGTCATCCCCTTCTCCTCCTGCCCCCAATCCCTCCCAGCATCAGAGTCTTTTCCAATGAGTCAACTCGTCGCATGAGGTGGCGAAAGTATTGGAGTTTCAGCTTCAGCATCAGTCCTTCCAATGAACACTCAGGACTGATCTCCTTTAGAATGGACTGGTTGGATCTCCTTGCAGTCCAAGGGACTCTCAAGAGTCTTCTCCAACACCACGGTTCAAAAGCATCAATTCTTTAGCGCTCAGCTTTCTTCACAGTCCAGCTCTCACATCCATACATGACCACTGGAAAATGGACCACTAGTGATCCATACATGATCACTAGACGGATCTTTGTTGGCAAAGTAATGTCTCTGCTTTTGAATATGCTATCTAGGTTGGTCATAATTTTCCTTCCAAGGAGTAAGCGTCTTTTAATTTCATGGCTGCAATTACCATCTGCAGTGATTTTGGAGCCCCCCAAAATAAAGTCTGACACTCTTTCCACTGTTTCCCCATCTGTTTGCCATGAAGTGATGGGACCAGATGCCATGATCTTCGTTTTCTGAATGTTGAGCTTTAAGCCAACTTTTTCACTCTCCACTTTCACTTTCATCAAGAGGCTTTTGAGTTCCTCTTCACTTTCTGCCATAAGGGTGGTGTCATCTGCATATCTGAGGTTATTGATATTTCTCCCGGCAATCTTGATTCCAGCTTGTGCTTCTTCCAGCCCAGCATTTCTCATGATGTACTCTGCATAGAAGTTAAATAAGCAGGGTGACAGTGTACAGCCTTGACGTACTCCTTTTCCTATTTGGAACCAGTCTGTTGTTCCTTGTCCAGTTCTAACTGTTGGTTCTTGACCTGCATATAGGTTTCTCAAGAGGCAGGTCAGGTGATCTGGTATTCCCATCTCTTTAAGAATTTTCCACAGTTTATTGTGATCCACACAGTCAAAGGCTTTGGCATAGTCAATAAAGGAGAAATAGATGTTTTTCTGGAACTCTCTTGCTTTTTCCATGATCCAGCGGATGATGACCATTTGATCTCTGGTTCCTCTGCCTTTTCTAAAACCAGCTTGAACATCTGGAAGTTCATGGTTCACTTATTGCTAAAGCCTGGCTTTGAGAATTTTGAGCATTACTTTACTAGCGTGTGAGATGAGTGCAATTGTGCAGTAGCTTGAGCATTCTTTGGCATTGCCTTTCTTTGGGATTGGAATGAAAACTGACCTTTCCCAGTCCTGTGGCCACTACTGAGTTTTCCAAATTTGCTGGCATACTGAGTGCAGCACTTTCACAGCATCATCTTTCAGGATTTGAAATAGCTCAACTGGAATTCCATCAGCTCCGCTAGCTTTGTTCATAGTGAT
>NW_011495014.1:3103849-3125640 GCF_000754665.1 Bison bison bison
GGTCATGAAGATCTTTTTTGTACAGTTCTTCTGTGTATTCTTGCCACCTCTTCTTAATATCTTCTGCTTCTGTTAGGTCCATACCATTTCTGTCCTTTATCGAGCCCATCTTTGCATGAAATGTTCCCTTGGTATCTCTAATTTTCTTGAAGAGATCTCTAGTCTTTCCCATTCTGTTGTTTTCCTCTATTTCTTTGCATTGATCGCTGAGGAAGGTTTTCTTATCTCTTCTTGCCATTCTTTGGCCTCTGCATTCAGATGTTTATATCTTTCCTTTTCTCCTTTGCTTTTCACGTCTCTTCTTTTCATAGCTATTTGTAAGGCCTCCCCAGACATCCATTTTGCTTTTTTGCATTTCTTTTCCATGGGGATGGTCTTGATCCCTGTCTCCTGTACAATGTCATGAACCTCCGTCCATAGTTCATCAGGCACTCTATCTATCAGATCTAGTCCGTTAAATCTATTTCTCACTTCCACATTCAGTACATTCATTAAAAACGTCAATATCAAACTTGTACACTTAGAATGGTTAAAATGGTAAATTTTATGTTAGGTGTATTATACAATAAAAAATTAGGGGCAGAGTTAAAAATGTCACTCAGTCGAACAGCTTATAAATCTTGCTTTGCTTAAAGTTGCATATTTGTTGATACAATTTAAAGTACAGAAACATTTTGCCAAAAGTGAAAATTTTAGTTACTCAGTCGTGTCCAAGTCTTTGCAACCCCAGGGACTGTATGAACTATAGCCCGCCAGGCTTCTCTGTCCATGGAATTCTCCAGGTAAGAATACTGGAGTGTGTTGCTGTTTCCTTCTCCATACATATTTGTTTATACAATTTAAAGTACAGAAACATCTTGTCTACCTTCCCTGCTGTTTTCTTTTTGACCCCTTACCTGTGAAATGAGACAAGCAGATATCTCTATGTTGGAAAATTCTAGAGTTACTTGACTACTTGTAGGTAACAGTGTTCCCTTCTTACTCTCTTCTCCCTTCAGTACCATCAATACCATTATTTGGGGCAATGTGTATTTGAGAGTCTTTGGGGGCAAGTTAGTGACTGAGGGAGAAGGCAATGGCACCCCACTCCAGTACTCTTGCCTGGAAAATCCCATGGACGGAGGAGCCTGGTAGGCTCCAGTCCATGGGGTCGCTAAGAGTCAGGAACGACTAAGCGACTTCACTTTGACTTTTCACTTTCATGCATTGGAGAAGGAAATGGCAACCCGCTGCAGTGTTCTTGCCTGAAGAATCCCAGGGACGGTGGAGCCTGATGGGCTGCCGTCTATGGGGTCGCACAGAGTCGGACACGGCTGAAGCGACTTAGCAGCAGCAGCAGCAGCAAGCAACTGAGGGTGCACATGCACACACATCCTTTCGTTAATCTTAATACTTACAAACTAAATGTCTGGCTTCTTGGATGTGCAAGTAAATATAAGGAGGATGAATACAGATAGATGATGAAATAGATATGAAATTAGTTACAAATAGTAAATTTGAAGTTCTAAATGGAACTTACTCACATAAAAATGGTTACAGATTCAAGATTCTAAAATTAGGTTTCTCTGTAAGTCAGCAGTTTAAAATGAATCCATAAACATTTTAAGGAAATATTTGTGTAGATTGTATGTAAATATATATGTTTCAACCTGGGAACGACAGAGTCCTCACAGAAGAAACCCTGAAATGGTCCCTTAATGCTGATCTCATCGTCAGCTTCCTGGGAACTCTATCAAGAACGTCTTATCTCTCTATACTGCTGGCGAAAATTAAAGAACAAGCATTGCTCTATAGTAAAACCTCACTAATTTCATTATACATTCTAATTGTAAGCACTTACACAGTGTGCACACATTTCTTAACTTTTGAAGTTAAAAATACATTCTTTGAATTTTGTAAGTAAATAAGTGAAAATATCCTAAAATCAGTAAAAGTCCCTGTCTGTCTTGAACAATTGAGAATTATGTCCTTTTGCCTTTAGCTTTTGTGTCAAAGTATTACTCTCTCTATGTGTAAGGACTTTTGAGAATTGTTTATCAGCATCAGGGGTGCTGTGGCGTTCGTTAGCTTTACCCTGCTGAGTTCTGGCTCTTTTTCTGTGCCTTTCTGGGCTCCTCCTGGTTCAATTTCAGAGTCTTGCTTCTTTTTCTTCGTGGTCTTTAGGGCAGAGGTTCTTACACCCTTTTATTTAGCCTCTGCAGCTTTGCCTTTGGCCTCGTCACCCCCTTCCTCTATCTTTTCTACTTCTTCTTTTGTTAGGTCTGCTCACGGTTTGGGTTGGAGGCTGGCTACACAGCCGGAGTCACAGGTGATCTTTTCTGTGCGTGGTCGCATCTCCTCAGGATGAGCTGCATTGTTATTCTTATCCACTGAGCTACAGTCAGGATCATCTTCATCCCCTCTCCAAGTTCATGATTTAGCCCCAAAATTTGTTTGTTGTTGTTTAGTCACTAAGTTGTGTTCGACTCTTTGTGACCCCATGGACTGTAGCTCACCAGGCTCCTCTGTCCATGAGATTTCCTAGGCAAGAATACTGGCGTAGGTTGTCATTTCCTGCTCCAGGGATTCAATTCAACATCTCTTGCATTGCAGGCAGATTCTTTACCACTGAGCCACCAGGGAAGCCCTTTCCAAAATTAGGCTTGTAATATTATTTGAAACAAGGGTATTTTTATTTTTAAAAAATATATCCTATATTATGTTTTTACTGGCTCTCCCACTCCCAGCCCATAATATTTCTACTAGGGTTTACTCAGCATAATTCTGGGGAGAGGAAGCATAGGCAAGAGGTTTGCAAGGTGGACCATATTTGGTCCCGAATTAGCTCACTCAGGGCCTTGCTGTGTCCTTGCACGTGTGTACTCCCTAGGGCAAAAGCATTTGCATTGCACAAGTCTGTGCACTTTGTATGATGATATCACAATGTCATTTAGGGACAGGGGCACTGAACGAATCAGAGAAAAAGGCACAAAGTACTATAGACACAGGTGATTGCTCCTCCAGTAAGCACGTGTGAAACTCTTACCTCTTACAAATGGATATGATGATACAGTTTTCTTTGTATTCTTGACCCACAGTCCATCAGAGATGAAAGTGGAAACATGGAGTCAAAGTTCCATGTAGAGCAATGCTTCTCAAACTCTCTATTGTGAAGATGAGGTGGCTAGTCTCTAAAATACAATAAAATTAATCTTCAGAAAATTGAAAAAACAGACCCACAAAATACACTCTTCTGTTTTATTTTTAGATGCAACAGATGTGAAATTAGTTTGTCAGACACATTTCTGAATACTTACTCTCAGTGTCATGTTGCAGATCAGGAAAAAGTTGGAGACCAGCACTGGTTGGACCAGGTTCAAAGCTCTCATTTAGGGCACTTGTACCCATACCAGCCAGGAAGTGCTAGTTTCAAACAATATCTCAGTAAATATTTTGGAATGATTGCTTGCATTTAGAAAACCCTGAAAATAGAGGGAAAAAGAGTTGAGAAATCTGTGAATACCTGAAGACTAAACGTACAGAATAAACACTTGTCAAAGATTCTTACTAGAAAGTAAGCATAAGGTTAATGCTTGCTATGTAGTAATGCTGGCTTCCATCTATGCATCTTAGAAGGGGGTAGAATTTTTGAAAGAATGGGTGAATTTAAATTTAAAAGATTTGTAGTTCCCTTCCCAAGATATGCTCTTCATAAAGAAATAGGCTTTCCTAGAGAAATAGGCTTCCTTTCATCACCCCCAGGCTATTTGAATATATATAAAGGTCCTAAGAAACAATGAGTAAGAATCCTTGATACAGGGTTGTACATTGCTGCTTTGTTTGTTGTTGTTTTGTCTACATACCATTAATTGTGCTCAAATATGGCTAAATTTTGGAATGCAAATTCCATTCACATCCATGCATCCTGGATTTTTCAGGGTCTTTGATCTTTTCCTCTATGCTAACAAAGCACTACATGAAATAGGCAATCAGTTGGGACTGGAATTCAATGTGTCAGCTAACTCAGAAATCCAAATACAGAATTTAGTACTCTAGTCAGCAGATATTCTCCAGGGAACTTGGCCTCCAGAAATCAATCACTGGTTTACATCCATCTAACCCAAGAGTGGGTTTAGTGGTGGCTGTTTTTATTTCCTATTATAAACAGAGTGATTTTTTATCAGGAGAAATGGTAAAAGAATATTTCAAAAAGTATTAGTTTTATTAAATGATTTGCGTTCTACGTCATTAATTTTCAAGGTAATCAAAATGAGAAAGCTGAAATCACTGTAAAAGAACTGCAGTGTCTTAAGGATCTGTAGAATGAAATGTGAACCCTTTTGAGACTTTCATTTAACTTAGATATTTAAAATACTAAGAAAGAAAATAAATTATTTTGGCTAACTATCTTATAAACAATAAAACTGCAGTATCAAGTCAAAGGTAAGTGATATCACTGGATATTGTTTCTAGTTAAGAGAGCCTGGAACAGTTTGTCCTTATGGTACACATCAAAAAGTTGCAACACTGGAATAACTCATGTTGACAAATAACAGAAGGTGGGTAATAGAGTTTAAATGGTTGATACTTTATACTTCTGTGTTGTGTTCCTATCTTACAGACTTTTATAGTATTGAATAAAGGGAAGGCCATCTTCCGGTTCAGTGCCACCTCTGCCCTGTACATTTTAACTCCCTTCAATCCTCTTAGGAAAATAGCTATTAAGATTTTGGTACATTCATATCCTTTTCAAGTGATCGATATTAGCTATTTGTACATAATCTATAAGTGCTTTGTAGCTAAATGTAAGATTAAGTTGGGAAATGTCATATTCTGTGGTTTTTATCATTTTCATTTTGTATTTCCTTTTGTCATATAAGCATTTTCTTAAAATTTATTACATTAATGTTACTGAAATTTACAGTCTTTACTATTATATATACACACTATATGTATATTTCAGTCTATTATATATCAAATTCTAACATTATATATCTCTTTCTAAAATTACTCATCCTACAAATCTAGTGTAAAACAGACTTATTTTTACAATATTGTATAAAGTTTGTGACTTTCTGGAATTTGCATGGAATCCTGATATAATAGTAAGAAAACCAAACCTATATCCAGAGCCAAGTATAACCATATCTATAATATAAAGCATTTTAGTGTACCTTAGAGTTAACCTTTAAGCATAATTTCCACTGGAGACGATCAGGGGGCTCTGGCCAATATGTAGCTAGTTTTTGAACTTTCCTAATGAAATTCGTGAAGGAAGTACTGGATCACTGGCTGAATTTCAAATAGAAGTCATTGAATTATGACTCTGCCGTGCAAAACTGATTGCTTAGTAAAGACTCTGAAAGTTAATGAAAGATGCAGGGATTGTATTTCCAAAAGGTCTTCAGGGATTTAGCTTTGTGATTTTCACTGGTGTTAAAAAAAAAAAAAAAAGGACTCTGCAACTAAATTTATCTGTTCCTACTCCTTGGCCAAAAGCCTTCACTTCTGATTATGTCTCATTTGACGGCTTTGGCAATAATAAATATAGAATTACTGGTATAATTATCATCTACTTATCATCTATAATTATCATCTGCTCTATCTTCTATACCATTACTGGTATAACTATCATCTACTTCTAAGTAGAAAAAAACTTAACATTCCACTCTATTTTTAAACTGATAACAAGAGATTCCTTATGGTATAAGTATGGTATTAGTGAATTTCAAAGATTTGAAACATAACTTTTACCTGTCCCGAGCTTTGACATTTATGGAGGTTTCTTTATCCTAGTTTGCGTTCCTAGTGCCATCGTGTGGTCATTTGATGAAAACTTTCTTTTTCTCTTATGGAAAATTTTTGCTTTGGCTGTTGACTGTTGTTGAATGTTGGATATGAATGCAAGAAATCTGTGTTTTACTCCTTGGCCAAGTTATCTAATTTCTCTAAAGTTTTAGCTTTATTTCTCTAATTTCTAAAATACAGGAATTAAACAGTTGTTTTTCAAGGTCCCTTTCAGCTCCATAATTCTGTTAGGTCCTAGTCATTTGTTTCACTAACATTTAGATCATAGCTACTAACCAGACCTATTCCAATAACTCACACATATTATCCCATTTAATCTGTACCTCAAATTGATGAGTTCCACATCTGATTAGCTCCACTGCGTAAAATTCAGTGGAGACACTAGAAAGTTCAGTGGCACAGAGAGGTTGAGTGACTTACCCGAGTCATTTTCATGTTGCTAAGATCACCTTTATGTTGAATTTTATCATGCTAAGGCATGACTTTGAAATATTCACTTTCAATCTTATCCAATGCTGCTATATGTTTACAAACATTTGAAATAAAGCGACCTGACATTTAACACCATACTATAATATATTCATCCATATTGTATCACATGTGTTTAAGAAATTATAATTCTGCCAGGATGTGCCTTCCTCAGCAATTCACTATTTTAATCAACTAAATTAGTTTATTTAAATCAACTCTGCTCAAAAGCTATGCAGTTCCAGAATGCCCACAGTTTTCCCAATAAGGTCTTCTGGGAATAAATAGATTGATTTAATAATAGTAGCAAAAACCACACTTTATACTTTTATAAAGCTTTCTTGTACATTATCTCATTCAATCTATACAACTACTCTGTGAGAGTAGTGTTATTATATAAATTTAAGGATGAGAAAAATGAAATTTAAAGAGATTAGATGATTTGCCCACAGTATGTTCGTCACTGATTCCTGGCCAAACTGCAGGTTGAGCTTTTCAATGTTAGTTTTATATAATATAATACATGGGTTTGGGTTTTCTTCTGTGTGTTCCTTAACAATAACCTACATTATTCAGCATGCTAATTATGTGCACTATTTTGACAAACTGTGTGTTTATGACGATGAGTAACCCTCCCGACTGGACAAAGAATGTAGAGTAAGTTCAACTTATAAGCCACCTATGTGAGTATGTATAAGTGTGTGTGTGTGTGTGTGTGTGTATTGTTGCATAGACATAGAGATGTATATCTATGTCTATATATATGTATTTAGGATTTAATATCTCTCCATGTGTACTTGGTGGTGACCAGAAGCCCATCATTCTTGCACACTCATCACTCTTCCTTTAGGATATACAGTGGCCAGAGCAAATATGGTGAAAGTTATCACAGAAAGGAACCAATGTGGTAGACCTTGGTTCCAGTTAACTTCCAGATTAATTCAGTGAGTCTTCCACATGCCCTAAAAACATACTATGAAGCCTCACCAAGTTTACACTTCCATCAGGCACAGCCACTCTGTGCCAGGCCCATATTGGTTTCAAATGTGGTCAACCAAAATATCTGCTGGGAAAAAAATCCCGAAATTTGGGATTTTCAAACTTGAATATTTAATAAACTGAGGGCTCTGCTAACTGAGCCTCCCTAGTCACTCAGACAGTAAAGAATCTGCCTGCAATGCAGGAGACCAGGTTTTAATCCCTGGATTGGAACGATCCCCTGGAGAAGGAAAAGGCAATACACTCCTGTATTCTTGCCTGGAGAATTCTATGGGCAGAGGAACCTGGCGGGTTATAGTCTATGGGGTCACAAAGAGTTGGACACAACTGAGCAACTAACACCCACACACACACACACACACGCATACTGAAATAAAAGAGTAGCATTTTCAGAAACCAAGTGCATTGCTAACTGTTCTAGTGGACTCTTCTGGGATACTTTGAGGACAGCGAGGCCAGATATGTGGTAAGTGCTGCTGGGGCTGTTCTCATGGCTGGCGTGGTGACCACTATTGCTCTGTGGCTTCTGACCCTTAAAACAACAACCATGGGGGTATTCTAAGGGCCTTTTCCCTTCCTGGACACTTCCAGGTTAGAACCAATAAAAAGATAGAGTTTCTGAAGAAGTGAAAGTCGCTCAATCGTGTCCAACTCTTTTCAACCCCATGGACTATACAGGCTATCAAATTCTCCAGGCCAGAATACTGGAGTGGGGAGACTTTCCCTTCTCCAGGGGATCTTCCCAACCCAGGGATCGAACCCAGATCTTCTGCATTGCAGGTGGATTGTTTCCCAGCTGAGCCACTAGGAAAGCCCAGAGATTCTGAAGGAAATTAAAAAAAAAATTATATACAAAGGATTGCTTAAGTATTAATACTAATGTGTGAGGCCCACAGGTCTCAAGTCATCCTTGTTTCTGTGATTTCATTATCCAACTTCTGAGATGAAGATGAAAACATCTAAGTTTCTAGTTGGAAATCTATAAATTTCTTCTCATTTAAACTGACTAAGTCATTTAAATTTTGGATTTCCAATCTGTCTCAATATTTTATTCAAAATTAGATTTTCACCTCTGATGACCCTAGAATTATCCATTTGACATGAACAAAATTCTTTTCCCAACTAAGTTAACTTAGCTTATCTTGAAAAAAGAGGAAAACTTAAGACTTACTAATTTGTCCATGTTCCCTCAGTCATAAAACATGATTGAAATTAAGCATTTTACTTTCTAAGGAAAATAATTTTATGCTTCCACAATATTACTGATCAGCTACTCCATCATGTGAATGTACTGGATAATTCTCAGGAGGCTCTATTCATTTGTGTCAATACTAAGACATTTCAGATACACTTTATACAGTATGTATTTCTCACTCTACCCTTAGGGCAATTTAAAAACAACTCTGTGTGCGTTAAGGAGTTGAATTTAAATTTCAGACTATGTTTTATTTCCATGAAAATAATTTTAACCTGCATGGTTCCTTTTTAAATGTTTGTTATTAACATAATGAGAGAGTGTTAAGAAATTGATATGTCATGAAAGAAAGTGATTAGTTTATTCATTCTTTTTGGATACTTGTCTCCAGGTACACCTTCACAGGAATATATACTTTTGAATCACTTATAAAAATTATTGCAAGGGGCTTCTGTTTAGAAGATTTTACTTTCCTTCGAGACCCATGGAACTGGCTCGACTTCACTGTCATTACATTTGCGTAAGTGTTTTTCTTGGAAGCTTCAAAATAGGATATATTTTGGCTTCTACAAGTGTTCATGCTTTTAAAGAATAAGCTTGCTTTAACTGTAGAATGTTTCTGTGTGATTTATACATTTAAGCTCTGGATTTTAATTTAGTGCAACAGAGGTCAAAGAGGCATTTCACTTTGGCATAAAGGCTTTGCAGTAATTGAAATTATAATGTTCACACATAACAAACATTGTCAGCAAATTTTATACATGC
Source organism: Bison bison bison (assembly GCF_000754665.1). Classification (NCBI taxonomy): domain Eukaryota; kingdom Metazoa; phylum Chordata; class Mammalia; order Artiodactyla; family Bovidae; genus Bison; species Bison bison. Next base: position 3,113,064 of record NW_011495014.1, read on the forward strand.
TGCTGTTTCAACAGTACACACACACATTCACACATATACACACACACACTAATATGGAAGCAAAAGTGTATTTATAATACATCTGTGAAAATGTTTTTAAAAATTACAACCAAAAAACCCTCTACTGGCCCTGCAAATGTCCATTGACCTTACCCACGTCATGCACTCTCCCCAGTTTCTTAGGTAGAATAATAGAAAATAAACATCAAAACATTTTGACATAACAAACTAATAGAAAAACATAAGGTTCTTAATATATATTTGCTATTAAATGGTTATGTCATCAACAAATGCACAATTAAGGCTTACAAACAAGCATACTCTCTGACTCTTCCTATTTCTCACTTGATCCTTTCCTTTCTTCCTCTCCTTCTTTCCCCTTCTAATTTTCCTCATCATTTTCTTTATATAAACCTTCTTATCCTTATTTCCCAACCAGATAAATTCAGTAATGCACACAACACAACTTCTGCAGTCTGCTTTTTTTTTTTTGGTCTAGTGATAAACTTCCCCAAGAAAGAAGAAACCCAGAAAAATAACAGAAGGCCGCTGTGCACTAGATGAAATTAGAATGTAGAGGAAGATGGACCAATGTGGTTCACCCTCATTCTTCAGCAGCTGGTTTACTTGGCCTCTTACAGGCATAAGGGTGTGGGAAGATGAGCAGAGGAGAAATGAAGCTGATATTCTCAAGGCTCCAAATGCTGCCTGTCTCATCTAAATTCCGTATCTATTCAAGATGAGCTGATTCTTCACCGTCCCCTCTGGCCATGGCTCAAAAGAAAGCATTTTTGAGGGGCTATTGTTTCTTGAGGCTAAAATAACAGGAATGGCAAGAGTGATCATTGGGCCCCCATAAAATATTGTTCTTAATTTTCCTAGCTTTCACTTAAGAGTTACACCAAAAAATCCTGATCACATATGGATAGGCAGTAAGTCAGTCTGCCTGAATTTCTCTTGGATGATTTCATATATTTTTTAAAAACTGAAGGCCTAAGACTGTTAGTTCAGTTCAATCACTTAGTCATGTCTGACCCTTTGTGACCCCATGGACTGCAGCACGCCAGGCCTCCCTGTCCATCACCAACTCCTGGAACTTGCTCAGACTCAACGTACATTGAGTTGGTGATGCCATCCAACCATCTCATCCTCTGTCATCCCCTTCTGCTCCTGCCCTTCAGTCTTTCCCAGCATCAGGGTCTTTTCCAGTGAGTTAGTTCTTTGCATCAAGTGGCCAAAGTATTGGAGTTTTCAGTTTCAGCATCAGTCCGTCCAATAAATGTTCAAGACGGATTTCCTTTAGGATTGACTGGTTGGATCTCCTTGCAGTCCAAGGGACTCTCAAGACTCTTCTTCAACACCACAGTTCAAAAGCATCAATTCTTTGACGCTCAGCTTTCTTTATGGTCCAACTCTCTCATCCATACATGACTACTGGAAAAACCATAGCTTTGACTAGATGGACCTTTGTTGGCAAAGTAATGTCTCTGCTTTTTAATATGCTATCTAGGTTGGTCTTAGCTTTTCTTCCAAGGAGCAAGCATCTTTTAATTTCATGGCTACAATCACCATTTGCAGTGATTTTTGAGCCCTCCAAAATAAAATCTCTCACTGTTTCCATAGTTTCCCCATCTATCTGCCATGAAGTGATGGGACCGGATGTCATGGTCTTTATTTTTTGAATGTTGAGTTTTAAGTCAACTTTTTCACTCTCCTCTTTGACTTTAATCAAGAGGCTCTTTAGTTCTTCTCTTTCTGCCTAAAACTATAGCCAAGAATTATTGTCCGTTTACTTAATTCTCCTAATTACCCATATTGATTGTACTGCTTTCTGCAATGACAAAAGGATTGTGTACTTAAGAAATTTACATCCACTTCATGGCCTTAAATGATGTAAGTAAAGAAAACCATAGTGATGGACCCTAACTTCTAAATTGTTACTGACAAAATTATCATTCAAAATCATGAAGAAGGGCTTTATAAAAGACCCAAGCAAATAATATAAATGCTACTTAATTCTTGAATAACTCTAATTTAATTCTACAGGTATGTAACAGAATTTGTAAGCCTAGGCAATTTTTCAGCTGTTCACACTTTCAGAGTCTTGAGAGCTTTGAAAACTATTTCTGTAATTCCAGGTAAGAAGTGGTCAGTGCAAAGCATAAGGCTTCTTGTACCTATGGCTCTTTCTTTGTATCCTGTTATTGTGTTTGTGTGTGAACTCCCTATTTCAGATATGTGACAGAGTTTGTGGACCTGGGCAATGTCTCCGCATTGAGAACATTCAGAGTTCTCCGAGCGCTGAAAACAATTTCAGTCATTCCAGGTGAGGGTTAAACACTGAGGCTCAGCTGTCATGATTTTTCAACAACAGTCTCTTTTCTTAACACTCAGCGTTACATAAAATTGGGGATCATAATAATTTAAATCATAATAATAAAAAAATGAGTGTTACCCAGAAAATAATTCTTATTATTTGAACATAAATGTTTATGTTTTCATATTTTTCATCAGTCTTGGAGTTCAATACTTTCTTGCATGAGACACTGTATTATACAGTCTATGTGATTTGCACTTAAATAAGTCCTGGGTTTTTTCTTTCACGTCAGTTGTACTAAAGATTTGTTCCCTGTCAAATGTACAGGTCTGTAATTTCTTGTTAATTTTAGGCATTGATGACAATGTCTGTACAATGTGAATCTTAATATTGTTTGAAAAGACAAGGAAATAAGATAGTAAAGAGTAGCATGGGTCTGCTGGAGGATTTATTATCTTTTAAGCCATGCTGTGTGGCTTGGGGGATCTTAGTTACCCAACGAGGCTTTGAACTTGGACCATGGTAGGAAAAGTAGCAAATCCTAACCACTAAACTGCCAGAAAACTCCCCAAGCCTTTATTATCTTAAAGTGCAATTATACTCCAAACTGCCTCCAGTTTTATAGCAAAATCTTTCCTACTTATAAATAGGAATTTGAAAATATTTTTATTCTGGTAACTTGTCATAAAACTGACCACTGTCCCTAATGAAAGTACAGGGCAAGTTTCATTAGCAAACCAGAGAAATACAAGGTATTTTTCTTCATATAGGCCTTGTGAAGACCATGAACTTCCAGCTATTTTATCCAAATGTAATGGGATATGGATTTTCATTTCATCGTTCAGATCGTTACGTTTCCAAAGTTTATTTTCATTAGCACTTCAACCTGCCATGAAGTGTTGCTTTCCCTTTACCATTGATTGCAGTCATTTTCAAACATACTTATGGAATCTATGTTTTCAAGAAAATTGTGTGAAGCTTTTCTTACTTCAGACATTCTAAGTCTTCATAGTAATAACCTTCCTTCTTTCAGGTCTGAAAACCATCGTGGGGGCCCTGATCCAGTCTGTGAAAAAGCTCTCAGATGTCATGATCCTAACTGTGTTCTGTTTGAGTGTGTTCGCCCTGATTGGGCTGCAGCTCTTTATGGGCAACCTGCGGAATAAATGTGTGCAGTGGCCTCCCACCAACGCTTCCCTGGAGGAGCACACTGTAGAGAAGAACATAACCAAGAATTACAATGGCACATTTGTAAACGAAACGCGAAATGAGTTTGACTGGAAGTCGTATATTCAAGATTCAAGTAAGAATTGCTATTATGTAGGTTTATTTTTTTTCATTGCTGATCTTCTTTCCATATAGGCATGGAAAAATTTTTAAATGGTTGTGTAACAGGCTGTGGTATCTTTATTGCCTTATAATGGTTTGCACATAAATTTAATTGTTTGAGTGATAAATATTCTAATTATAACTCTTAAATGCCACTTTCTGTCACATCATCTGATGAGAGACTGAAAAATTCAGCAAGAAAGAAATTTTCATAGGATACTGGGTTTCTGTACATTCTTCTCATCAAGGTATGAAGCTATACATTGTCTCATTTGAGGCAATCAAATAAAATATTTGAAGGCCCTTTGTTAACTCAAAAGTATTATGCAAATATAACTTATTAAATACCAATTTTAGAATGCATTTTATGTACCAGAAACTGCACAGGATTCCAGGAAAATAATGGTGATGGCACATGGTTCCAGGGTACTTATAGTTTAATAGGTAACTTTTATTGTTATTTTATAGAAATCAAGTGAAGACCTAAAGATAAATAGTTTTTACAATTGTAAAATGAGAATTTTAAGTAGTATTCCATCAAAAAGAAGGAAATGAGAATCAGTAAACCTTTAGGAGAGAGAAGTTTAAGATGTCAAAAATCTGTAAAGATATTGGAATCAGTTTACCTTTATTTCAAGAGTTTAGACAAAATATGCGAATGTTTAAATATTCTAGTATAGAAGGATGAAAAAATAAATGGCCCAGTATCCTTTCTCTTTTGAAAGTGACAATAAAAATAAGCAAAATTTTTTTGTTGTATAATTTTAGTATCTGCCAGTAGCAACATTTCAAAAGCAGAGAAAAAGACCATGATTCATGGGAAAAGAGAACATCTTTTTAAAGAAAAATATTAAATATATAAAACTAAGACTCTACAGGTACATAAATATAGCTGTATCTTTATTATTTTAAGGAGATGAGTAATACTTAGGGGAAAAAATCAAAGAAGAAAGAAAGTCTTAGTAATGATTATGTGAAACAAGTAGAATTAGTCGTAAAGGTTAACTTACTGGTGATTTGATAATTCTTAAAAAAAAATGCTATCTTAGTTATATCTAGTACTGTGGGCAAGAATCCCTTAGAAGAAATGGAGGAGCCATTATTGTCAACAAAAGTGTCCGAAATGCAGTACTTGTATGCAATCTCAAAAATGACAGAATGATCTCTGTTTCAGGCAAACCATTCAATATCACGGTAATCAAGTCTATGCCCTGAGTGTAATGCTGAAGAAGCTGAAGTTGAATGGTTCTATGAAGACCTACAAGACCTTCTAGAACTAACAACAAAAAAAAAGATGTCTTTTTCATTATAGGGGACTAGAATGCAAAAGTAGCAAGTCAAGAAACACCTGGAGTAACAGGCAAATTTGGCCTTGGAGTACAGAATGAAGCAGGGCAAAACCTAATAGAGTTTTGCCAAGAGAATGCACTGGTCTTAGCAAACACCCTCTTCCAACAACACAAGGGAAGACTCTACATATGGTCATCACCAGATGGTCAATACCAAAATCAGATTGATTGTATTTTTTGCAGCCAAAGATGGAGAGCTCTAGACCAGGAGCTGACTGTAGCTCAGATCATGAACTCCTTATTGCCAAATTCAGACTTAAATTGAAAAAAGTAGGGAAAACCCCTAGACCGTTCAGGTATGACCTAAATCAAGTCACTTATGATTATACAGTGGAAGTGACAAATAGATTCAAGGGATTAGATCTGATAGAGTGTCTGATAGGATGGAGGTTCATGACATAGTACAGGAGACAGTGATCAAGACCATCCCCAAGAAAAAGAAATGCAAAAAGGCAAAATGGTTGTCTGAGGAGGCCTTAAAAATAGCTATGTAAAGAAGAGAAGCAAAAGGCAAAGGAATAAAGGAAAGATATACCCATTTGAATGCAGAGTTCCAAAGAATAGCAAGGAGAGATAAGAAAGCCTTCCTCAGTGATCACAACAAAGAAATAGAGGAAAACAATAAAATAGGAAAGACTAGAGATCTCTTCAAGAAAATTAGAGATACCAAGGGAACATTTCATGCAAAGATGGGCACAATAAAAGACAAAAATGGTTTGGACCTAACAGAAGCAGAAGGTATTAAGAAGAGGTGGCAAGAATGCACAGAAGAACTATACAAAAAAGATCTTAATGACCCAGATAATCAGGATGGTATGATCACTCACGTAGAACCAGGACATCCAGACATCCTGGAGTCCTAAGTCAAGTGGGCCTTAGGAACAAAGCTAGTGGAGGTGATGGAATTCCAGTAGAGCTATTTCAAATCCTCAAAGATGATGCTGTTAAAATGTTGCACTCAATATGCCAGCAAATTTGGAAGACTCAGCAGTGGCCACAGGATAGGAACAGGTCAGTTTTCATTCCATTCCCGAAGAAAAGCAATGCCAAAGAATGCTCAAACTACCACACAATTGCACTCATCTCACACGCTAGCAAATTAATGCTGAAAATTCTCCAAGCCAGGCTTCAACAGTACATGAACCATGAACTTCCAGATGTTCAAGCTGGATTTAGAAAAGTCAGAGGAACCAGAGATGTTAATACCCAACCACCTGACCTGCCTCCTGAGAAATCTGTATGTAGCTCAGGAAGCAACAGAACTGGAAATGGAACAACAGACTGGTTCCCAATTGGGAAAGGAATATGTCAAGGCTGTATATCATCACCCTGCTTATTTAACTTATATGCAGAGTATATTATGAGAAATACTGGACTAGATGAAACACAAGCTGAAATCAACATTGGAATATCAATAACTTCAGATACACAGATGACATCACCCTTATGACTGAAAGTGAAGAAGAACTAAAGAGCCTCTTATGAAGGTGAAAGAGGAGAATGAAAAAGTTGGTTTAAAACTCAACATTCAGAAAACTAAGATCATGGCATCCGGTCCCATCACTTCATGGCAAATGGATGGGGAAACAGTGGAAACAGTGTCTGACTTTATTTTGGGGGGCTCCAGAATCACTGCAGATGTTGACTGCAGCCATGAAATTAAAAGACACTTGCTCCTTGAAAGAAAAGCTATGACCAACACATTACTTTGCCAACAAAGGTCTGTCTAGTCAAAGCTAGATTTTTTTTTAGTCAGAGCTACTGGTTTTTCCAGTGGTCATGTATGGATGTGAGAGTTGGACTATAAGGAAAGTTGGGCACCTAAAAATTGATGCTTTTGAACTGTGGTGTTGGAGAAGACTCTTGAGAGTCCCTTGGACTACAAAGAGATCCAACCAGTCCATCCTAAAGGAGATCAGTCCTGAATATTCATTCAAGGACTGATGCTGAAGCTGAAACTCCAATACTTTGGCCTCCTGATGAGAAGAACTGACTCACTGGAAAAGACCCTGATGCTGGGAAAGATTGAAGGCAGAAGGAGAAGGGGATGACAGAGGATGAGATCATTGGATGGCATCACTGACTCAGTGGACATGAGTTTGAGTAAATTCCAGGAGTTGGCTTTGGACAGTGAGGCCTGGCGTGCTGCAGCATGGGGTCACAAAGAGTTGGACACAGCTGAGCAACTGAACGGAATTGAACTGAAAGTAAAGATAGCATAATAAAAAAACTATTTCGATATTTGCCAAAACTAATGCAATATTGTAAAGTTTAAAAATAAAATAAAATTAAAAAAAAAAACTAATGGGTCTCTTATAGTTGTAAATCTGGAATATAACTTGATTGATACAGATGAACTCTTCCATGGTATTATTGACATGCCAACAAGTAATTTGCAAATAATTATAAATTGCTACATTAAGACAAATGATGAGAAAAATACGTGTAAGAGGAACACATGAAACGTCTCTTATTCATTTCATATGATGCCCATCAGTTCACTGATGTCACCAACTCCCTGAAATCTGTTTTTCTTTTTAATCAAGAAACTGGTTATGAGGGTGTCACTTATGATTTATTCACTTTAAGGAAAATGTATTGAACTCCATCTTCTTACATAGAAAATAAAGGAAGTTAAGAATATCTGAGGCTATTTCAGCCCTAAAAATCTGTCTTATCATTTTTTCTAATAATATTCCATTTGTTGAAAAAAGAGTATTTTAAACTAAATGCACCTATAGATAAAATGGTTTGTTTTTGAAAGTGATAGAAAATCTAATTTATTACAATCAAAGATAAACATTATGCTTGAGTTATATTTTATTCAGATTAAACTTCTAGATCACTGAGTTTAATGGACAAAACTTCCCTTATAAATACCTAGTATCAAAAATTTTTCCAGAAAATGTCATATTTCTTTCATATTGTTTAATTTTAATTACAAGTTAAGAAATTATACCTTTGTTTTCTTATGTTCAGAGATGACATGGGGAATTAAAATATTTTTATTATGCATCTTTGTATCTCTTACAAAACTACATAGAATAAATTTTTCAGAAAATTTAACATCTAGAAAATATTTTTTCTTATAAAACCCTAAATTGTCCTTTTTACAAAATGACTCTTTAATTTCATGTGTTTCAATTTTTGTCATCCCTTTACTTATTCATTCAGTAAACTTTATTGAAAGGCTGGAATGAAGTGAAGGTTAAGTTGCTCATTCATGTTCAACTCTTTGCAACCCCAAGGACTATACAGTCCATCAAATTCTCCAGGCCAGATTACTGGAGTGGGTAGCCTTTCCCTTCTCCAGGAGATCTTCCCAATCCAGGGATTGAACCCAGGTCTCCTGCGTTGCAGTTGGATTCTTTACCAGCTGAGGCACAAGGAAAGCCCTGTTGAAAGGCTACTATGTCCAAATACTATGTATTCCCAAATAATATGGAAATAACCGATGATTCATTTTTCAAGGAGTTGTAAACAAATAATTACAACACAAGACAGTGAATGTAATAATAATGGGTATATGTGTTTCTGGTAGCATAGTGAGAGTTCTTAATTCTGCCTATCTTCATTGGAAGAAAGTAGGAGATATCAAGGAATAGTTCATGACGAGTTGACATTTCAACAGGATATTGAAAGAATCTAAGGACTTTGCCCAGAGACAGAAAACTTAGAGTTAATAAAATATTCACCTATAATAATTATTTTAGCTTTAGTATTTAAGATTATTTTTAAATTTCACTTATTTTAATAATTGACATGGTTTATGCATCTTTTATGTTACCTAGGACATATTTTATAAATTGGTAGAATATAAATTATAATTTATTAGTCATTTATAAAGTGTTAAAAAATATAGACTACTGTTCAGAAAAGCTAAAATTCCTTTCTTTTGAAGTATGTGGCAGTCTTGAGAAAGCAAAGAAATCCCTATCATTCTTATCTATTTGTAGAGAATGAAATTTTTATTTTTCATGAGGAGGGTAGAAAAACACTGATACTTTTAAAAATGTTATGTTAGTTCCTGTGATTATCGCTTGTTTTACCTTCACAAAGAACAAATGTCTTCTACTCTTACGTAAGCATCCAGTCCCCTTGATATAATAGCTAATATTTAGAGGGAGTAATAGTTCTGCCTTGGAATAAATTATATTATGTATTTAAAACTACAAACTTAAAAAGTAGAATCAGATCTTAATCTTGTTTTGCAGTGTCATGCAAATGTTCATCGTGTGACCTTTTTTTTCCCAAATAGGATATCATTATTTTCTGGAGGGTTTTTCAGATGCACTACTGTGTGGCAATAGCTCAGATGCGGGGTAAGCCAATAGTCTGTATGTGTGCATACATATTTTCTCTTTTTTTGTACAAACTGACAGATAACAGACAGCTAATTTTATTTATAGTAATTTGTGATAATTAAGATTTTTTTATTTATAAGGTGAGGGATTATTTAAATGTTAGGCAAGCTTTCATGTTGTGTAAAACAAGAAGGAACACTTTAGCTTTAATGCCAGTTCCTTTAGATGAGTATTCGTGAGCTATGAGTCAACTCTGGAGCATCCATGCTAAGAAAATGAACTAAACACATGTTAACACACTGATTACGGACAGAAAATAGTTTTGTAAAATATTACTAGGCATGCTATACAATATTTTAATGATGACATCAGGTGATTAGTAAAATTATATTAAGTCAAAAGTTGGGAAATGTGTTACTTATTTAATACTTTCATCCTTTCATACTTATTTCATACTTATTACATACTTTCATCCCTTGAAATAGCAAATCTTTCTAGCTCAAATATTTAAAGTATAGTGTGCTACCAAAATAAAAACACAGCAGAGCTTCTTATAATACTTTCTTTTGCCACATTTACAGCCAATGTCCAGAAGGATACATGTGTGTGAAAGCTGGTAGAAATCCCAATTATGGCTACACAAGCTTTGATACCTTCAGTTGGGCTTTTTTGTCACTGTTTCGACTGATGACTCAGGACTTCTGGGAAAATCTTTACCAGCTGGTGAGAACCTGAGGCAACACATATTGGGTTTAATTGGAAGTATATAAGAAAACCAACTTAGTTATGAAATCCAAACCACACCATAATATAATGGAAAGAGCAGACCTTGAAATCAGAAGACTTGACTTTCTTTGTCTTATTGATTATAACACATATTAAGCATAGCAGTGTGTTATGAACACAATTCTGTCTCATTTCCCCTTGATCTCTAAAAATATTCCCCACTCTTCCCATACACAGATGCTCCTAAATGGAAAAGCGCAGCTTCCTCTCAATTCCGTTTACCCCCTCAGGTATTATCCTTCAGGTGGCAGGTGATGAAGATGAATAAACAGATGTAGAAGGATAAGTTTGGTCTCTTCCTGACTTTACTCAAAGGTTCAGCTCTTTAATGGAGATCCCCATGGTATATTATTTGATTCTGCTTTATTCCTGGTAAATCCAGGAATTCCCTCCTACAGATTAGAATGCTAAATGCATGAGTTAGGGGAGAAGGAAGAGGATGAGGTTAAAGAAACAGATAGTCAACAAAGTAGGAGGGGATGTGACCATCATAATTACTTATATCAGAGTCCTACACAAAGTAAGTTGACAATTGAAGCCACCAGTTAGAAAAATATTGTAAAAAAATAATTCTGGTATTCTTGTTTTCAGACATTACGTGCTGCTGGAAAAACATACATGATATTTTTTGTGCTGGTCATTTTCTTGGGCTCCTTCTATCTAATAAATTTGATCCTGGCTGTGGTGGCCATGGCCTATGAAGAACAGAATCAGGCCACCTTAGAAGAGGCGGAACAGAAAGAGGCTGAATTTCAGCAGATGCTCGAACAACTTAAAAAGCAACAGGAGGCAGCTCAGGTAAATTCACCAAATCAAGTATGTCCTGTCTTGTGGTATGAACCTTTTTTTTTATTGTTTTGGTTGTTACAACAACACTGGAAAGAAAGTGAGAACCAGATGATCATTTGTACTTAGGAGAAGCTGATAGTATAGGGGGTTAGTCAGTATTTCTACATTATTTTGATCATCTGTAAATCCTTTAGTTTAACTATTCTAAAATGTTTATAATATTGACCACAATATTATAAAAAATATTATAAAATATTGTTTATATATTTATTATAAAATATTGACCACAATATTATAAAATAGCAATATTCATGCACATTTAATCATCTTAAAAATTTTAGAATTCAAGGAAAAATGTGATTTTGAGGTCTTCTCAGGTGAGAAATTTTACTGAATGAGTATACTGGCATTAGAAGAAAACCCTAAGAAATCATCTTCTTTTAGAAAAAAATGTATTGGTTATTGTGTAAAAAGATGTTCATGTAGTTCTTAGAAGACAGTCTTTACCCCAAAATATGTTGTCTTTTGTGTGGTTGCTTGTCTTTCTAAATAAAGAAGTGATCAAATAATGTAATGCTCTCTGATACAGCAGTAGGCATATAAAAGTCACCAATTTTATGGAGATCAGGGAACCTGAGAATTACTTCATCTTATAGTATGATAAAATGCTCTTCCTATCACTTCAATCTTTCTTCACTTCTGTTTAGCATCAAAACTCATTGTCTTTACTATAAAAGAAAGTTGACTGGGGAATATTAATTTATTTGGAAGCCTATATTGAGGGCACTCTTGGAACAATGAAAATCATCACAAAGTTCCAACAAGCTGTGATAAACAGCACTGTTTTCATCCCATGACCATGTAGCCAGCAAAAACCAGTGCTGACTTGAAAAACTGGGGATGATCTTTGGAGAACTGAATGTCTTGTCTTGCTTAGCAGAAACTATTGACCCTCCGGTCTCTAGTCTTTTGGATAGAGTTTTGTAGACGTGAGATGGGATATCACCTTCTATAAATTTGATTGATAATATTTTGAGGGTACTGGACAATCCTGTTTCAATAGCTAGAAAGAGGCCCTCAGTTCTTTATCTCATGCCTCCTATCTTTGGATATGACCCCAAGTAACTCATCACCTTTTCTTCCATGCTCTAGTTTTGTTTTGTTTTGTTTTTTTCCCCCCAGTGAAAAAAAGACAGTGCTAATTACCAATTTTTCAGTTCAGTTCAGTCGCTCAGTCATGTCCGACTCTTTGCAACCCCATGAATCTCAGCATGCCAGGCCTCCCTGTCCATCACCATCTCCTGGAGTTCACTGAGACTCACGTCCATTGAGTCAGTGATGCCATCCAGCCATCTCATCCTCTGTCGTCCCCTTCTCCTCCTGCCCCCAATCCCTCCCAGCATCAGAGTCTTTTCCAATGAGTCAACTCTTCTCATGAGGTGGCCAAAGTACTGGAGTTTCAGCGTTAGCATCGTTCCTTCCAAAGAAATCCCAGGGCTGATCTCCTTCAGAATGGACTGGTTGGATCTCCTTGCAGTCCAAGGGACTCTCAAGAGTCTTCTCCAACACCACAGTTCAAAAGCGTCAATTTTTCGGTGCTCAGCTTTCTTCACAGTCCAACTCTCACATCCATACATGACCACTGGAAAAACCATAGCCTTGACTAGACGGACCTTCGTTGGCAAAGTAATGTCTCTGCTTTT
>NW_011495014.1:3125740-3143163 GCF_000754665.1 Bison bison bison
TCCAAGGAGTAATTTCATGGCTGCAGTCACCATCTGCAGTGATTTTGGAGCCCCCAAAAATAAAGTCTGACACTGTTTCCCCATCTATTTCCCATGAAGTGATGGGACCAGATGCCATTTTTTAGAGTAAATCAAATCCCCAAAGAAATATGAATATATGTTCTTGTTGGTGTCTGATCCTTTTGAGTATGTGGTCTGTAAAAAATGTTAGCACAGAGAAAATCAATTTATTTCTAAAAGCCTATATTAGATGGACAGGAAAAAAAATCCCTCATATTTGCAGTTTCTTCAGTGTAAGATTAACTGGAGTCAGCTGAATTTTTTTTAAAATACTTTGCAAATACTTGAGCTATATTTTTAAAAGTGAGTTCTTCTCCACTTCTGTGCTGAAACCATGTCTCCTCAATGTAGCAGGCAGCAGCTGTAACTGCCTCAGAGCATTCCAGAGAACCTAGTGCAGCAGGCAGGCTCTCAGACAGCTCGTCTGAAGCCTCCAAGTTGAGTTCCAAGAGTGCAAAGGAAAGAAGAAATCGGAGAAAGAAAAGAAAACAGAAAGAGCAATCTGGTGGAGAAGAGAAAGATGATGATGAATTCCAGAAATCTGAATCTGAAGACAGCATCAGGAGGAAAGGGTTTCGCTTCTCCATAGAAGGGAATCGGTTGACATACGAAAAGAGGTACTCCTCCCCACACCAGGTATGGCACTGCAGAGTTAAATGATGCCTGGATGGAAATTAGAACATGAAGCTGGCAGGGGAATGGGAGGCTGGTGGCTGGGAGGAGAAGTGACTACAACTTAGGAATTTTTATCAACTGAATTGACTGCTTTTTAAAATTTATATATATATATATTTAAACCTATCCTTTCTGTACAGTTTGAAAGAATTTTAGTTTGCATATATATAAACTTGAAGCTTGGTGTGTATGTGTGTATTAGTCACTCAGTCATATCCTCGCAACCCCATGAACTGTGGCCCACCAGGCCCCTCTGTCCTTGGAATTCTCCAGGTAAGAATACTGGAGTGGGTTGACATTCCCTTCTCCTGGGGATTTTCCTGACTCAAGGATCAAACCCAGGTATCCTGCACTGAAGGAGGATTCTTTACATCTGAATCACGAGAGAAAGCTCTACAGCTTGGTGTATTAAGGTAGCACAGCATCAAAAGTCAGGAGACCTGAATTCTCACCTGAACTTGTCTCCTGGCACTTGTTCTAACTAATATCTTTCTGGTCCACAGCCTTTTTAACAAGAAAAAATGTGGATAACTAATCAGTAATGTCCTTTTTTCTTTTTCATTATTTCATGTTGTGTGTGTGGGTTTTTTTTTTCAACCCAGACTTCTTTATAAGCCATAATGCATGCTTCTGAAAATATTCACTGTGGTATGTTTTATGAAAAAGCACATCACTCTGAATTTCAGAGGTCTTAGCTTCAAGCTCCAACAACACTGTGCCTACTAGATGCGATGGAAATAATTCAAGTGATATTAGGAGGACGGACTTAAACAATTTGTGCAAAGTGTTGGAATTTCTTGAAGGGAAAGAGCAGCGGAAACAGATATGCCCTTGTTAGGGTCATGCTGTTATTGAGTGTTTACAGCGTCCACTGTTAGGTGCTAAAGATGTTTGCTTTTGAACTTGAAAAATGTAGTTCAGGGTTTTGTTTTTCAATACCTTTAAGTTGCGGTCTATCTCTCCAGTTATTAATCTCAAGGGCTAGAAACCTTCTCTTATAAACTAATTTAATTTAATCTGAATGCACATAAAATGAGAATGTTAATCAAGGAATGAGTCACATTCTGTTAAGAATGCTGAAATCCCCTTCAACTTAATCTTACAAAATAAAAGCACATTCCAAATGACCATACTAATATGAGTTTAATTTCTTTTCGGTTTCAAACTTATAGTCTTTGTTGAGCATCCGTGGCTCCTTATTTTCTCCAAGGCGAAATAGCAGAACAAGCCTTTTCAGCTTCAGAGGGCGAGCAAAGGATGTGGGATCAGAGAACGACTTTGCTGATGATGAACACAGCACCTTCGAGGATAACGAGAGCCGCAGAGACTCCTTATTTGTGCCCCGACGGCATGGAGAGCGACGCAACAGTAACTTAAGTCAGACCAGTAGGTCGTCCCGAATGCTGGCCGTGTTTCCAGCCAATGGGAAGATGCACAGCACTGTGGATTGCAATGGTGTGGTTTCCTTGGTTGGTGGACCTTCGGTTCCTACATCGCCTGTTGGACAGCTTCTGCCAGAGGTGATAATAGATAAGCCAGCTACTGATGACAATGTAAGGAAGTTTTAAATAGTTCAGGCATGGAAGGCCCATGATTGCTGTACCAGCCAGTGTTTCTACAGAATGGAACCCCTTGAGAATGATTCCTGGTTGGTCAAGCTGTGAATGCACCTGCATCTTGTAATACCTTTAAAAGACTAACCAACTAAAACTTAAGGCCTCAACACTCTCTTGCATAACACCTGAATGCATTTATTTATTAAATGTGCTAAGGATAAATTATACACAGTAATAAATGACTGCCTCCAGTTGGAGGATTTGCTATATACCCATGCTGAACTACCTTTAGATAGCAGGCCATCCACTAAAGACCTGGTATAAGAATAAATGAATGATTCCTATATTTAAGTGTAAAGGGTGTATAATAAATCTTTCCAACAGATTCTTCGATATAGCTTGCTTTAGTGTAGAAGATTTCAAGAACACTGTGCCTAAATAGATAGCTTTATTATTATCTTCAAATTTCTAGTACTCATACTTGTCTTACTAAAAAATAATGCTGATATAGGTCTTCTCAAAACTAATCTAAATGAAGAGACACACAAAATTATTAATATAGACAGTTAAAAGAATTCTCTGTGTACAAAGGT
The DNA here is from genome assembly GCF_000754665.1 of Bison bison bison. Lineage (NCBI taxonomy): Eukaryota > Metazoa > Chordata > Mammalia > Artiodactyla > Bovidae > Bison > Bison bison. Next base: position 3,128,625 of record NW_011495014.1, read on the forward strand.
ATGTGTTTGTGAATATATACCCAGATAAGGAATTTCTAAACACGTGCTGCCTCTTATTAGACCTGGATATATATCAGCATGAATGAGGCATGATCAAGTCAGAACTAGATGACTTATTGCTTTGGTACCCTGGATGAAACTGTTGTCCATGCAGCATGTATTGTTGTTTTTTTTAATATACAGCTTGTGTTGTCGATGACCATCTATGTCTTGTGTCCAGAAAATGAGATGGCAGCTACGTGTGTTCTAATTATTTGTATTCCTTTAAAAATAAAGGGCTACCTTCTCAAAATAAAATGCTGTGATCATTTAGGTGACTTTTCAAGTTATTGCTTTCTGCTGTTAGTTCTGACATAAGCAAATTGTTAAATATGTCACTCACAGGGTTTATCAAGGATATCAAAATTACATTGTCACCTAAAACTATAAAATCAGAGGGTAAAAAGAAAACCCTTAGTTTTGGTGTATGAATAAATGGCTAACAGTTTGGACAGTCCAGGTTAATGCTACAATAAGTCAGCAATATCTGCCATCACTAATTAAATATGAATGTGCATGATGCATGTATTTCATGAATTTCACTGTGTCACAATGGTTGTTTGCTTATCATATTGCCCAAGTTAAGCATTGAATACATTAACATTTTCTTTACAGGGAACAACCACTGAAACTGAAATGAGAAAGAGAAGGTCAAGTTCTTTTCATGTTTCCATGGACTTTCTAGAAGATCCATCTCAAAGGCAAAGAGCAATGAGCATAGCCAGCATTTTAACAAATACAGTAGAAGGTTTGTAACAAATTCCATTTCCATTTCAGTTGTTTTCACTGAATTTATATTGTCTTATTTGAAACACATGTCAGTAAGTTGGAAGTAGTGTATTCCAAAGAAAACATCATAGGTCTTATTTAAGAGTTATTTGTTATATATTTCTGTATTCTAGAAACTTTTTTAAAAGTTACTTAAACTCCATGGTTTTTGCAACTCTAAAGAATGTATCCTGTATGTTTTGTTGGGGAGTCTCTCAGTAATGACCGACTCTTTGCCACCCCATGTACTGCACTACACCAGGCTTCCCTGTCCTTCACCATTTTGCAGAGCTTGCTCAAACTCATGTCTGTTGACTTGGTGATGCCATCCAACCATCTTGTGCTCTGTTGTTCCCTTCTCCTCCTGCTTTCTATCTTTCCCAGCATCAGGGTCTTTTCTAATAATTCTGTTCTTTGCATCAGGTAGCCAAAGTATTGGACTTTCAGCTTCAGCATCAGTCTCTCCAATGAATATTCAGGATTGATTTTCTTTAGAATTGACTGGTTTGATCTCCTTGCAGTCCAAGGGACTCTCAAGAGTCTTCTCCAACACCACAGTTGAAGAGTTGAAAAGCATCAATTCTTTGATGCTCAGCCTTCTTTATGGTCCAACTCTCACATCCATACATGACTACTGGAAAGACCATAGCTTTGACTATATGGACCTTTGTCAGCACAGTAATGTCTCTGCTTTTTAATACGCTGTCTAGGTTAATTATATCTTTTCTTCCAAGGAACAGGCATCTTTTAATTTCATGGCTGCAGTCATCATCTGCAGTGATTTTGGAGTCCAAGAAAATAGTCTGTTACTGTTTCCATTGTTTCCCTATCTGTTTGCCATGAAGTGATGGGACCAGATAGCGTGATCTTAATTTTTTTAATTTTGAGTTCTAAGCCAACTTTTTCACTCTCCTCTTTCACCTTTATTAAGAGACTCTTCAGTTCCTCTTTGCTTTCTGCTGTTAAGGTGGTGTTATCTGCATATCTGAGGTTATTGATATTTCTTCCAGCAATCTAAATTCCAGCTTGCACTTCTTCCAGCCCAGTATTTTGCATGATGTGTTCTGCATATAAGTTAAATAAGCAGAGTGACAATATACAGCCTTGACGTACTCCTTTCCCAATTTTGAACCAGTCCATTGTTCCATGTTCAGTTCTAACTGTTGCTTCTTGACCTGCATACAGATTTCTTAGGAAGCAGGTAAGGTGGTCTGGTATTCCCATCTCTTAAAGAATTTTCCACAGCTTGTTGTGATCCACACCGTCAAAGGCTTTAGTGTAGTCAATGAAATGAAAGTAGATGTTTTTTCTGGAATTCTCTTGCTTTTTCTATGATCCACTGGATGTTCGCAATTTGATCTCTGATTCCTCTGCCTTTTCTAAGTCTAGCTTGAACATCTAGAAGTTCTTGGTTCAAGTTCTCAATCCTCTTGACAGAGAATTCTCTTGACAGAGAATTTTCATTTTTTTTTAATATTTTAGGCTTATTTATTTTCTTCTAAATAGCTTTATTAAGAGATAAATGACATTCGGTAAACTGCACATATTTAAAGACTACAATTTGATAAGTTTTGACATAAGACACCATCATTGCAATCAAGATAGTAAACATAACCATCACCACAAAATATGTCCCAGTGCCATCCATCCCTAGGCAAACACTGATCTTTGCTTACTGTAGATTAGTTTGTATTTTTTAGAGTTTGATATAAATGAAATCATATAATATTGCGCTCTTTTGAGGGGAAAGCTCTGGCATATTTTACTCATGAAACTCTTTTATATACCTTATCTGATAATTAAAAAAATAACCCTTTATCTAAGGAACTGATATTCAGAGAGGCTAAGTCCCAAGTTTACCCAGTTGAACAGTGGTAGTCCTTGGTCTTGGAGGCCATGCACTCTCCATGGCCAACCACAGCCTGGCTAGGGCAACTCCTGCAGTATGCATAGTCTCTGAGATGCTTCGTCTTCATGGCATGAATCTAAGGGGGTGCTTAGCCCACATCTCATGGGTTTGGAGGTTGGAATCAGGACCTGCAGAATCTGAAGATGAGCCCCTTACCTCCAGGACAGTGCACATGTGAAAAATTCCTGTGTCAGAGAAACAGACACGAATGACCTGAATTTTTGTAGGATCTTCATTTGTGAAGGCCACAGGAAGGCTAGTGGAGATCGCAGAGATGAAAAGGGTGGGATAGATGGTGTGCTCCCTTGGTTTTTATTTTTAATTTTTTTTTAAATTAATTTTATTTTATTTTTAAACTTTACATAATTGTATTAGTTTTGCCAAATATCAAAATGAATCCGCCACAGGTATACATGTGTTCCCCATCCTGAACCCTCCTCTCTCCTCCCTCCCCATACCATCCCTCTGGGTCGTCCCAGTGCACCAGCCCCAAGCATCCAGTATCGTGCATCGAACCTGGACTGGCATCTCATTTCATACATGATATTTTACATGTTTCCATGCCTTTGCTAGCGTGTGAAATGAGTACAATTGTATGGTAGTTTGGACATTCTTTGGCATTGCCCTTATTTGGGATTGGAATGAAAACTGACCTTTTCCAGTCTGGTAGCTACTACTGAGTTTTCCAAATTTGCTGGCATATTGAGTGCAGCACTTTCATAGCATCATCTTTTCGGATTTGAAATAACTCAGCTGGAATTCCATCACCTCTACTAGCTTTATTAGTAGTCATGCTTCCTAAGGCCAACTTGACTTCACACTCCAAGATGTCTGATGCTAGGTGAGTGATCACACCATTATGGTTTTCTGTGTCATTAAGATCTTTTTTGTATAGTTCTTCTGTGTATTCTTGCCACCTCTTCTTAATACCTTCTGTTTCTGTTAGGTCCATACCATTTCTGTCCTTTATTGTGCCCATCTTTGCATGAAATGTTCCCTTGATAGCTCTAATTTTCTTGAAGAGATCTCTAATCTTTCCCATTGTTTGTTTGCCTCTATTTCTTTGCATTGTTCACTGATGAAGGCTTTCTTATCTCTTCTTGCTATTCTTTGAAACTCTGCATTCAATAGGTATATCTTTCCTTTTCTCCTTTGCCTTTATCTTCTCTTGTTTTCTCAGGTATTTGTAAAGCCTCCTCAGACCACCATTTTGTCTGTTTACATTTCTTTTTCTTGGGGATGGTTTTGGCCAATGCCTTTTATATAGCATTATGAGCCTCTGTCCATAGTTCTTCAGGCCCTCTGTCTACAGACCTAATCCCTTGAATCTATTTGTCACTTTCACTGTATAATCATAAGGGATTTTATTCAGGTCATAACTGAAGGGCCTAGGGGTTTTCTCTACTTTCTTCCATTTAAGTCTGAATTTGGCAATAAGAAGTTCATGATCTGAGCCACAGTCAGCTCCTGGTCTTGTTTTTGCTGACAGTATAGAGCTCTCTATCTTCAGCTGCAAAGAATATAAACAATCTGATTTTGGTGTTAACCATCTGGTGATGTCCATGTGTGGAGTCATCTCTTGTGTTGTTGAAAGAGGGTGTTTGCTATGACTAGTGTCCTCTTGGAAAAACTCTGTTAGCCTTTGTCCTGCTTCATTTTGTACTCCAAGGCCAAATTTGCCTGTTACTCCAGGTATCTCTTGACTTCCTAATTTTGCTATATTTCAGTCCCCTATACTGAAAAGGACATCTTTTTTTGTTGTTAGTTCTAGAAGGTCTTGTAAGTCTTCATAAAACCATTCAACTTCAGCTTCTTTGGCATCAGTGGTTGGGGCATAGACCTGAATTATTGTGATATTGAATGATTTGCCTTGGAAGCTACTGAGATCATTCTGCCTCAGACCAAACTACAGGGAGGGAACACAGTCCCACCCATCAACAGAACATTGGATTAAAGATTTGCTGAGCATGGCCTTGCCCACAGAACAAGAGCAAAACAGAGCAAGACCCAGTTTCCCCACAACCAGTCCCTCCCATTAGGAAGCTTCCACAAGCCTCTTATTCTCATCGAGCAGAGGACAGACAGAATGAAAACCACAATCACAGAAAACTAACCAAACTGATCGCATGGGTCACAGCCTTGTCTAACTAAGTGAAACTATGACCCAAGCCGTGTAGGGCCACCCAAGATGGACAGGTCATGGTGGAGAGTTTGGACAAACGTGGTCCACTGGAGAAGAGAATGGCAAACCACTTCAGCATTCTTGCCTTGAGAACCCCATGAACAATATGAAAAGGCAAAAGATGTGACACTGATAGATGAACTCCCCAGGTTGGTAGGCATCCAATATGCTACTGGAGAAGAGCAAATAAATGGCTCCAGAAGAAATGAAGAGATTGAACCAAAGCAGAAACAGCACCCAGTTGTGGATGTGTCTGGTGATGAAATAAAGTCTAATGCTGTAAACAACAATATTTCATAGGAACCTGGAATGTTAGGTCCAAGGATCAGGGTAAATTGGAAGTGGTCAAACAGGAGATGGCAAGAATGAACATCAACATTTTAGGAATCAGTTAACTAAAATGGACCAGAATGGGTGAAATTAATTCAGATGACCATTATATGTACTACTGTGGGGAAGAATCCCTTGGAAGAAATGGAGTAGCCCTCATAGTCAATAAAAGATTCTGAAATGCAGTACTTGGGTGCAGTCTCAAAAATGACAGAATCCTATGTGTGGTAACTCCTTAAAAATGCACAATAAAGTATTTCTGTAAAGGGTTTCTAATCCTATTAGTCATAGTGACCATATCTTCTGTTCCATTTAGTTTAGGACTTCTGATACCATCCTAAACACTCTCAAGACTGGAGGGGAAGAATGGGTTATTCTCACAAAATAAAAACAAACAGCTGATTCTTGGCTCTCTTATAACCTGAAGATGACAGCATAGCCAGACGTTAACATAGGATTACACACAGTGTCTCTATTAAAAAGACAATCCATGTAACTTAGAGCCAAATATGGAACCACAATATCAGTGCGTAAGAGAAGACAATCATTCTTTGATACCGCTGTTCTATGTTTATGTCTGAAGAAATTTTGGGGAGGAATCTAAAGAGTAAATTCTATGTTTTAAATCACGTTTTTTAAATAATGAAGTACAAAAATAGGTCGATTATAGCAAATGAGAATGTTTGGTTAGTGAAATCTATTGGATCTGAGAGGAATATATATGTTTAAAAATCTCTTTTGACTAGTTTTTTTTTTTTTAATCTAGAACTTGAAGAATCCAGGCAGAAATGCCCACCCTGTTGGTATAAATTTTCCAACATATTCTTAATCTGGGACTGTTCGCCATATTGGTTAAAAGTGAAACATATTGTCAACCTGGTTGTGATGGACCCTTTTGTTGACCTGGCCATCACCATCTGCATTGTCTTAAACACTCTCTTCATGGCCATGGAGCACTATCCCATGACAGACCATTTCAATAATGTGCTTACAGTAGGAAACTTGGTAAGCATATTGGAAGGTAAATGTGTTCAGTCTTCAAATTTTCTGTTTGAGAAACTGTTTGCATTTTATGTCTTATAGCAGTCTTACCACCACCCTTTCTACTTCCTTGCTTTCAAAAGATGGGAATTATATCTAGCTGGCTATACCTTACTCTTTGCCAAAAATAGCCCTTAACAGCCCTTAAGATCCAAGCTGAAACTGAGAAAGACAGCAATATAAAAACAGGCCTACATTACTACTTGAAAAAGTCAATACTGATATTTATAAGTAATACAAGGCACAGAAGCAGTTCATAGTTTAAGAACACACTTTTTGAAATGATATTATCATAGTTTCCCTACATATAGAAGGCTAAAATAAAATTACAGATCTTTTTATCTTGCTTAGTCATTCATCTTCACTATAAGCCACAACTTATTTAACAATTCACAAATGACTCCAGCTTTTCTACTTCCAAGATCTAGGTAGGGCCTGTATTATTTAATCCATCTAGTCTAGATCAAAGCTATAAAATAATAAAAAACATCCAGTACATTTTGTGCCTTATACGATTAACAAGACCATTTTTGGTGAAGGTTTAAAAAAAAATTGTTAAAGTGTTTGTTGTCTCAGTTTAGGAATATTAGCTTTCATTTGCTGAAATAAAGGTTTCTAAAATAATGTATTCATTTTTCATAATATTTGTTTTGAGGTTTAAAATTCTTGATGTTAGAAAGAAAAATATGTAAAGCATCCTGAATTATAGTGTTCCTATTTTTAAAGTTCTAGTATTTACTGTTGAAGTAATTTTTTCATGTGCAAATAAATAATGATAATAATGCACATATTATAATATAGGCACGCATGCAAAATAACTGTCTGAGTAGAGGGAAATGGGAATAAGCTTATAGATAAAACTGTTTATGGGAAAAGTCTTGTCAGTACCTGTGCTGTATGAAGTCTGGAGGAAAACGCAGTTGATGTAATGGAAAGAACACTGGTTAAAAATAGATTTGCTCCCAAATCCTAGTTTTTCTAACTTTCTAGTTGATGTTGGGCAAGCCACTGAACCCATGTGAAGACATGTTTCCTAATTGGTAAAGTAAGAGTTATGATACTCACATTATGTGTTTAACAGTGTTTCGTTTGAGGATAAAATTAAATAACATATATGAGAGCTTTTTAACAACTATAAATTATTGTGCCAATGTACGCAAGTAATAGAATAATTACTAGTGTAAATATTTTGTTCTAGGAGCAAATATTATGGCATGCTACTTTGTCATTATCTGATGGAATTAGAGTAACTTTGTTTTGATCTTAGGTTTTCACTGGGATCTTTACAGCAGAAATGTTTCTGAAAATTATTGCCATGGATCCTTACTATTATTTCCAAGAAGGCTGGAATATCTTTGATGGTTTTATTGTAACGCTTAGCCTGGTAGAACTTGGCCTGGCCAACGTGGAAGGATTATCAGTTCTCCGTTCATTCCGTTTGGTAAAAAACAAAACAGTACAAAGACAAAAACCTTTCCACCAATCAGGGCTCTTGTATCATAGATTTTACCACACACCATTAACATTTTAAGTTTTTTGTGTAACATTTGCATTGTTAAAAACAGTCCCTAAGTGGAAAAAAATATTCCCACATATTTAGGAAAAAGCTTTATTGCAAAAATCCTGGTCATATAAAGTTGAACATGTTACTCGATTACCATTCCAACTAATTATTGTTTCTAGAGGTGACTGCAGTTAATATTTTTGCATCTAAGAAAATATTTTAATGAAAATGTATTTTAGTAGTACTTTGAAAATATAAACACCCTTTTATATTAGGTGAATAACAATCAGATAAGGATGTGCATGTAGAAACCATTTCTGATTGTATCTCTGGAAAATATTCTCCTTCCCAAAATCAGAGGAGAGAAATCAGAAGTATTTACTTAGTCCACTGATTCACATATATGTGCATGCAAATAGGGAAAGAATTATGAAGTCACGGGAAGTATCCCAAGTTCTTAAATGCAGGTGCATCTAGCTATGTCAGTGCAACAGAGGAAGATTGTGAATAATAAACACTTTACTTATAGCAGGGCTCTATGTGCTGTTACTTTGCCTGCTATTGACAAATGAGTATCTCTGAGCAGAAATCATTGAGATCAAATTAATATTAGTGTCAGTCCATGTATGCCTTACATCCACCTTTACAAAACAAATGAGGGACAGTATGTCCCCAAGTAATAATTAAAAATTCACTCTCAAGGAAAATTATCTACATAAAACATGGAAGGATCAGATTCTTCCTGGGTGGGAGGGAGGGGTTCAAAAATTAGCCATGAGACTGGCCATGGTCAAGGATAGGACAGATGTTGTAAGAGAGTTTTTTTGTTGTTGTTCTTTTCTTTTTTTTTTTTAAGATAAGAAGCTCCATACAGGAAGACCTTTGCTTCTTGTTTGGTGAAGTGAAACATTTGCTCACAACTCTCTGTTCCTGATAGATTAGAAATATGTCTTGGAGTAAAGCCAAGCACTGACACAAAGACATCCAGACAGCCTGCTCTTCACATCTTTTGCTTAGGAGGGTGGTGCTATGACAGTGCAATGGCACAGGTCATTTCTCTTTGGTTATGGTCCAAAGGTAGACGGATTTAAAAGTCTGGAAAGTATAAGAATGCAAGGTGGCTCTTACCTATTTCCCCAATCAAGATTATAAGTTTTGCAATCAGCAGTGGCCCAGGACATCCACTAACTCTCTTAAAAAATGTCTTTTGTTATATACTTCAATATCTTTCTTATAAGTTATTATTGATATAATAACACTGTATTTCAGGTTTACAACATATGATGAAATATTTGTATGTAGTGCAAAATGATCACAATAAGCTCAGTTAACATCCATCACCATTATAACATCTGTAGAGCAAAGGTTGTTAGAGATTCAATTTTATTCATTTCTTGGTAAACCTCACATGTAATGCTTTCAAGGCTTGATCATAATAACATATTTTTTTTTATTTTCCAGCTTCGAGTTTTCAAGTTGGCAAAATCTTGGCCAACATTAAATATGCTAATAAAGATCATCGGCAATTCAGTGGGGGCTCTGGGAAACCTAACCTTGGTGTTAGCCATCATCGTCTTCATTTTTGCTGTGGTTGGCATGCAGCTCTTTGGTAAAAGTTACAAAGATTGTGTCTGCAAGATCAACAGTGAATGTAAGCTCCCACGCTGGCACATGAATGACTTCTTTCACTCCTTCCTGATTGTGTTCCGGGTGCTGTGTGGAGAGTGGATAGAGACCATGTGGGACTGCATGGAGGTCGCTGGTCAAGCCATGTGCCTTACTGTCTTCATGATGGTCATGGTCATTGGAAACCTGGTGGTATGTACCCATTTAAGATATGAGTTTCAGAAATGGATTAAGAGCACAATGAAATGATGACCATTTTGTCTAAAACAAAATTATCATTATTAATTTCAAAAGTCTCTTACCTTGGATACACTTATAATCTTTGACAACACAACCAGTGACCCTACAATGTTTATTCTCAACTGTTTTGCCAGTCATTTCATCACACTTACTATGTGAGCTCCTATGGAGTATAATATTAAAGACAGGTTTAGAAGGATATATTGGGAACATTTTAAAAATTCAGATCCAAGGAAGGGAAAAGTCTGAAAAAAAATAAATTTAGAGAAAACCCAAACTTACTTGCCAGTACAGGACTAAAAAGTGGCACTTCCCATTGTTCCTAGCTATTTCAACTTTTCTTTGCTCATTCATTGTAGATAGTATTCAGTCATTCTATGTCATAAGGCAGATGCATGAACCAACCTGGGTTAGTCAATCCTTACATTAAAACAGAGGTTGGCTAAGGATTCCTAACCCACATGGAGTAACTAATCTGTCCTCTCTTTTAGGTTGGTACCTTACTGTTACCATATAAAAATATATCATACACTCCAAAGGATACATACATTAATATGCCAGTCTCATGGAAATATTAGTGATTGTTTATAAATAGTTGTCCTAATTAGTCAACAGTGGGGTATGAGAAAAATAGTAGATCAAGAACATATATGTTGATGCCTATGTTAAGCCCATAATTCTCATTGTGGATCATAATGATTTTCTTTCAATTAATATCCAATTTAATATCTTTTCATCAAAAAAGAAACTATAATATGCAATTAAATGCATAGTTTTAAAAACTAAGGAATTTTAAGTTTAGAACTCTTATATAGAGCCCACATAAATTTATTTCTTATAATCACATATTTTTAAGTTTAGTAAAACCTTAGGTCAGCTCAGTGTCTTCATTTTATAAGTAGAGGAACTAGAGACCAATGGAAATCATATCTTTCCCTTTAGATGAATTGTGGCATAGCTGTTAAGCCCGAGCACAACATTTAGATCTCTGAACTTCTAGTCACTATGCTGTGGTGTTTCTTTCGCCTCATTGTTAGAACTTATAGTTTCCTCAACAAGGAATAAGTATCTCAATCTGGTCTTCTTCACATTGGGGTGAAATTATAATGATGTTTGTGTTATTTTTAAGGTCCTGAACCTCTTTTTGGCCTTGCTTCTGAGCTCATTTAGTGCAGACAACCTTGCGGCCACTGATGATGATAATGAAATGAACAATCTCCAGATTGCTGTGGATAGGATGCACAAAGGAATAGCTTATGTGAAGAGAAAAATATATGAATTTATTCAGCAGTCCTTTGTTAGAAAACAAAAGATTTTAGATGAAATTAAACCACTTGATGATCTAAACAACAGGAAAGACAATTGTATGTCCAATCATACAACAGAGATTGGGAAAGACCTTGACTATCTTAAAGACGTAAATGGAACCACAAGTGGAATAGGAACCGGCAGCAGTGTTGAAAAGTACATTATTGATGAAAGTGATTACATGTCCTTCATAAACAATCCCAGTCTTACTGTGACTGTACCAATTGCTGTAGGAGAATCTGACTTTGAAAATTTAAACACAGAGGACTTCAGTAGTGAATCAGATCTGGAAGAAAGCAAAGAGGTAAGATTATAAGGATGTGGTTGGGTATAAATGTATATGTATATACATATATTATATTGCCTGTATTTATGATTATATATTCCATGTAGGATATTTTTTGCCATAATATAAAATATTATTTCATTGAAGAACCAAAGATTTAAGCTCAGTGAGATGATTAATAAGTTAAAGAATAATATATGTGTATGTTTTCTCATCCTAATAGTATAAGTTTTGTCATCCTAAGTAATGGGTGTTTGTTAGAGGATGAATGAATGAATGATCCAGGGAATGAACAAGCATCATTGGATTTAATCCTTGTAATAACCTCAGAAAGATTTGTTGTCATTCTAACCTGTCAGATAAGAAAATTAGCTTAGGAAATTTAAGCCCATATTATAATGAGGAGATATAGCTGAGGATTGAACTTACAGTCATTATGAGCTCTGTATATCTTACACTGCATTGCACTAATTCACATACATGGAAGAGAATTTAACAAGAAATAGTCTATGTCATTCCATTAAGGTGACTCAAATGGTAAAGAATCTGCCGGCAATGCAGGACACGCAGGTTTGATCCCTTGGTTAGGAATATTCCCTGGAGAAAGGAATGGCTGCCCACTCCTGTGTTCTTTCCTGGAGAATTCCATGGTCAGAGGAGCCTGGTGGGCTACAGTCCTTGGGGTTGCAAAGAGCTGGACATGACTGAGTAACTAACACTTTCTTCCAAACTTCATGTTAATTTTCCAGGCTGCCATAGCAATGCTCCACACACTGGGTGGCTGAAACAATCAAAATGTATTTTCTCACATTTCTGGAGAGTGGAAAGGGCAAGGTCAAGGTGCTAGGAGGGTCAGGGTCTGGGGAGAGCTCTCTCTCTGAGTTGCAGATAGCTGCCTTCTCACTGTGTCCTCACACGGTCCGTCCTCAGCATGTGGGTGTGAGCTCCGGTCTCTCTTCTTATAAGAGCACCATCTCTGTTGGATTAGAGTTTGGATCAAGACCTCACTTAACCTTTATCACTACTTCACAAGCCCTGTCTCCAAATAGAGTCACACTGGGAGTTATGGCTTCAAAATACTAATTTTGAGGGAACACAATTCAGTCCATAGCAACTGACTTAGAAATATTAATCTAAATATTAATGGATTTAAAAGATAATTCCAAAGAAACAAAACACCTTCACTTCCCATTTATTGTGTGGAAGTCTCAAAAATGGTAAGATGGCTTAGGTTACATAGTCCAAATTTTTAAAAAATTCATTTACACAATTTATTTTTAAAACAGCCTCACAGAAAAATTGAGAGGAAGACAGCAAAATTTCCACATACTCCAATTTGTTTTATTTGTTGAAGCTACACTGATGTGTCATTATTACCCAAAGTGTATAGCTTACATTTGGATTCATTCTTGGTATTATCCATTTTATAGTCAGTTCAGTCATTCAGTCATGTCCAATTCTTTGCAACCCCATGGACTACAGCAGGCCAGGCTTCCCTGTCCATCACCAACTCTCAGAAATTGCTGAAACTCATGCCCATGGAGTCAGTGATATGCCATCCAGCCATCTTATTCTCAGTCATCCCCTTCTCCTCCTGCCCTCAATCTTTCCTGGCATCAGGATCTTTTCAAATGAGTCAGTTCTTCACATCCGGTGGCCAAAGTATTGGAGTTTCAGCTTCAGCATCAGTCCTTCCAATGAATATTCAGGACTGATCTCCTTTAGGATGGACTGGTTGGATCTCCTTGCAGTCCAAGGGACTCTCAAGAGTCTTTCCCCACACCACAGTTCAAAAGCATCAGTTCTTCAATGCTCAGCCTTCTTTATAGTCCAACTCTCACATCCATACATGACCACAGGAAAAACCATAGCTTTGACTAGATGGACCTTTGTTGGCAAAGTAATGTCTGCTTTTTAATATGCTGTCTAGGTTGGTCATAGCTTTTCTTCCAAGCAGCAAGAGTCTTTTAATTTCATGGCTGCAGTCACCATCTGCATTAATTTTGGAACTCAAGAAAATAAAGTCTGTCACTGTTTCCATTGTTTCCCCATCTATTTGCCATGAAGTGATGGGACCAGATGCCATGATCTTTGTTTTTTGAATGTTGAGTTTTAAGCCAGCTTTTTCACTCTCCTCTTTTGCACAAATGTCTGAAGGCATTTATTGTCCGTTATTGAATCACACAGAGCAGTTTCTATGGGTCTAAAAATCCTCTGTACTCTATTCATCCCTCTGTACTAACCTCTGGCACTGATCTGTAACTGTTTCTGCCCTTTTCAGAATGTCATATACTTGGAGTCATATAATATGTAGACTCTTCAGACTGGCTTCCTTTACTTAGTAATCTGCTTTTAAGACTCTTCCATGTCTTTTCATGGCTTGATAGTTCACATCTTTTAGTGCTAAGTTCTATTTTGTTGTCTGGATGTTTATTTATCTGTTCACTTACTGAAGGACATCTTGGTTTTTCCGAGTTTTAGCCATTATGAATAAAGCTACTATAAACTGAGTCGTGTACAGGCTTTTGTGTGGACGTAAGATTTCAACTCATTTGGTTAAATACCAAGAGTGGCAATTGCTGGTGGTATGCTAAGTGTAAGTTTTATTTTGTAAGAATTTACAACCTGGTTTCAAAATGGCTGTACGGTTATTCATAGCCACTAGCAATGAAGGAGAGCTCCTGTTACCCCACAGCATTTGCTGTTGTCAGTGTTCAGGATTTTGGCCATTCTAGTAGATGTGCTGTTGTTCAGTTGCTCAGTTGCATCCAACTCTTTGTGACCCCATGGACTGCAGCACGCCAGACTTCCCTGTCCTTCACCATCTCCCAGAGTTTGCTCAAACTCATGTCCATTGAGTCAGTGATGCTCAATAGATGTGTAGTGGTACCATATTGGTTTTCTTTATTTATTTTTCTTGAAGGATAATTACAATATTGTGCAGATTTCTGCTATATAACAACATGAATCAGCCATAGGTATACATATGTCTCCTGCCTTTAAACCTCCCTTCCCGATCCCACTCCTCTAGGTTGTCAGAGCCTTGGTTTGAACTCCCGAGTCATATAGCAAATTCCCACTCACCATCTATTTTACATGTTGGCTCAGACGATAAAGCGTCTGTCTACAATGCGGGAGACCCGGGTTCGATCCCTGGGTTGGGAAGATCCCCTGGAGAAGGAAATGGCAATCCACTCCAGTACTGTTGCCTGGAAAATCCCATGGACAGAGGAGCCTGGTAGGCTACAGTCCATGGGGCCTCAAAGAGTCGGACACGACCGAGCGACTTCACTTTCACTTTCAGTG
>NW_011495014.1:3143356-3165206 GCF_000754665.1 Bison bison bison
GAAATGGCAATCCACTCCAGTACTGTTGCCTGGAAAATCCCATGGACAGAGGAGCCTGGTAGGCTACAGTCCATGGGGCCTCAAAGAGTCGGACACGACTGAGCGACTTCACTTTCAGTGTGTATATTTCCATGCTGCTTTCCCCATTCATCTCACCCTCTCCTTCCCCCCTCCCCGTGTCCACAAGTCTGTTCTCTTACGTCTGCATCTCCATTGCTCCCCTGCAATAGGTTCACCAGTACCAGATTTCTAGATACCATATAAATACACAATATCCGTTTTTTCTCTTTCTGACTTACTTCACTCTGTAGGCTGTAGGTTCATCCACCTCATTAGAACTGAATCAAATGCATTTCTTTTTATGACTATTATTCCAGTATATATATGTACCACAGCTTCCATTGTATATATGTACCATTACTTTGCCAACAAAGTCCATCTAGTCAAAGTTATGGTTTTTCCAGTAGTCATGTATAGATGAGAAAGTTAGACTACAAAGAAAGCTGAGTGCCGAAGAATTAATGCTTTTGAACTGTGGTGTTGGAGAAGACTCTTGAGAGTCCCTTGAACAGCAAGGAGAGTCAACCAGCCCATCCTAAAGGAAATCAGTCCTGAATACTCATTGGAAGGACTGATGCTGAAGCTGAAACTCCAATACTTTGGCCACCTGATGTGAAGAACTGACTCACTGGAAAAGACCCTGATGCTGGGAAAGATTGAAGGTGGGAGGAGAAGGGGACGACAGAGGATGAGATGGTTGGATGGTATCACCGACTCAATGGACATGACTTTGAGTAAACTCTGGGAACTGGTGATAGACAAGGATGCCTGAAGTGCTGCAGTTCATAGGGGTCTCAAAGAGTCGGACTTGACTGAGCAACTGAACTGAACTGACTGACCACAGCTTCTTTATCCATTCATATGTTGATAGACATCTCGGTTGCTTCTATGTCCTAACTACTGTGAATAGTCCTGCATTGAACATTGTTTTTTAATTTACATTTTATGAATACATATGATGTGGAGGATCTTTTCATATGCTGCTTTGTCATCTGTTTGTGTTCTTTGATGAGGTATCTGTTGAGAGCTTTGACCTGTTTTGTTTTTTTATCAAGTTGTTTTCTTATTGTTGACTTTTGAGAATTTTTTGTGCATTGTGAATAACAGTCCTTTACCAGCTTCATTTTTGCAAAGGTTTTTCTCCTAATCTATGGCTTCTCTTCTCACTCTCTTGATGACGCCTTTCACAGAGCAGATATTTTTCATTTTAATGAAGTCTAGTTTATCAGTTCTCTTTTTCATGGATTGTGCCTTGACAGATTTCTGAAATCTGGGCAAAATCGCTGAGACAATGCAAAAGACAAATAAAATCATATCTCCCCAATTAGAAAGTAATTCCTTTGGCAATGGATTGTGTTTTATATAATTTTAATCCTCCGAAGCACCTAGTACAATGTTGTATACATAATAAGGGCTCAATAACTTTTTGAGTTTAGGTTGATTTGTATGGATATTAAAGTTAGAGTGTGCTGGTCTTAACTCTATTATGGGCAATCACTGATTGTATATTATCCAATTTCCTAGTTATAATATGAGTATATCTGTCCTATAGTGCTTATAGGAATCTTATGAGAATCTAAAAGCTGTTCAGAAGTTAAAAGGACTCAAAAACAAAAGGTAGTGATGGTGCAATTACTACCCTAACTCTGCTTAAATAAATACTTTTAAAATCAATTGAGTTATTAAACTTATGTGTCTTTGGAATAAAAACAACATATTAGTGGCATAGTTAGGGGAAAGTACCCTTATTTTAGCAATGAGTGCATGCCAGAATGAAGTAAAACTGTCATTTGAGTCTTTGTAATTCAGATCATGTTAATAACATGTCATTTATTGTTTGCTCACCATAGACAAAGCACTGTTTATAGGGCTTTACACATAGCATTATCTCATTCAGTCTTCACACCATGAGATAGATACTATTATTCTAATCTTACAAATAAGAAAATTGAACACAAAGAGTTTAAGTGACTTGCCAAGGTCATACAAGTAGTAAAGATTGATCCTGGCCTAGAATCCAGGAAGTGAGCTACAGTTTATATTTTGAACCATTACCTTAAATTTCCTTAACAATGTCTAAAAGTATACTATCTCTGGTATCTCTTTGAATTGAATAATACTGTTTACTGACAAACTAATAAGTGTTCACTATAGAGTTGGTATTGAATACCAAGCCCTTGTCACTTGGCACAGGTTAATGATATAGCCAGGAGAATCTGAATCTCCATCAGTCCTGGAGGGTCCTCTTCCTCCTTTGCTGGCCTATAATTTAGATTGATCTGCTTCTGCATATCACACTAATCTGTAGAGATCTGCTAATTACAGAGCTCTTATTCTCCCAAATTATGGGTACTCAAAGTTGTGCTTTAGGAATATACCTTTCTGCATTTAATCCCACCTGCAAGAATCCTCCAAATAATTAGGAAGCACTTCTGTGGTTGCATTGTTAGTTTATGAAGCCTTTGAGAATAGGGAAAACACCAACCATGTCTTACTCACCTTAAGTCCGCAGCATATACATAATGTTTATTAAATGAATGAATAAATGAGTAGTGAACAGTTCATTGATCCCAATGAACAAGTAGATCCCACTTGTCCTCCCAGTAATAAATATTTCCTTACCTTTTTGCTGATATTTCCTCATTTAATACTTTTATATTTATTATGCATGATATAAGTTGAAGAACACACGATCATTTTCAATCTGTTACATACTGCTGAATATCAGCAATTTAAATTTGTGCTACCACATAAAGGTCTACAGGGAATGCCTTATGTGGACAATAATCAGTTTTCAGATGTGTCTAAGAACAAGGATTAAGCTCATTTCATTTAACATAATATGCCCCACATTTATCCTAGTCTCTAGCATACAGTCAGTATCCAGTAAATGCATGTTAAATAAAAAAATAAGAATAGAAAGTCTTTGGTTAATCTTGAATCAAATGGATATATACCAAGACTTCTGCAAATATCCAAATTTATGAACACCATGATAACATAACTTTCCCCAATAGAAAAATAGCAGACAATATATCTGGAGATATTAAGAATCTACTGGAAGATAGGTATATATGCCTCCAGCTTTTTTGTGTAGACCATCTCTTTACCTCATGGTCTCTACAGCAGGATTACCTCCATCTTATTAGTTTGACATACTTTAAAGCAGAATTCAGAGTATGTGTTGTTTGTTCAGTCGTTGAGTCATGCCCAACTCCTTACGAGCCCATGGAAGGTAGCCTTCCAGGCTCCTCTTGTCCATGAAATTTTTCAAGCAAGAATACTGGAATGGGTTGCCATTTTCCTCCTCCTGGGGATCTTCCCACCCAGGGATTAAACCTGTCTCTTGCTTCTCCTGCTTTGGAAGGCAGATTCTTCACCACTAGCGCCACCTAGGAAGCCCAATTCAAAGTATATTAGAATGATGTTTCTTCACCTTAACCCCTGCATAAGGCAAATGTTTGACTAACAGAAGATTTCACAATTAATAAGAAAATTTTATATGTATTGATTATGAATAATCAACTGAACACTGTCATTACAACATAAATCTTGATGAAGAAATCATCTGAGTTTAGGGATGATAAGGAAATTAGTTATTTGATTTTTCTGTAGCTTCCCTATGGAAATTCTAAATCTCAGTACAGAATCTGTTCCTTTGATACTGTTGCTTTGCTGAAAGTTTTTAATAGAAGTCACTTTAATTTTTAATATGGTTAGTGTACACTAGAAATATTTACTAATGTACAATGTACACAATAAAATATTAATACTGATATTTTTGATGTTGAGCATCTCAACTATGTTTGATTTAAGCTATATATCTTAAATATATATGTTAATATGAATACATTTAATAACAGTAAAATTCTCACCTTTAAAATAGTATATGCCAGCTTTTAAATATTTTTTCAATATAAAAAATACATGTATTATACACATATTCCATATCCTTTTGACCCTTAAATTCCAGATTTATTTTTAAAATATTTTATCATATTATAAATTGAAATTCTATTACACCCTACAAATAAGCTCCCTGTAACAAACCAAGTCTAAAATAACAACATAAACATCCTAAGATGAGTCAGAGAACAATAACCAAAAAAAATGTGATCACTTACTCAAAGAAATATTGTAGAGAGTACTATTTGCTTTGCTTTGTTTTGCTTCACCCTCAAGGTCAAAATCGTTTGCTATAGTACAAAATATTTTTTAAAAAGCAAGAAATGTTGCATAAATCCACTGAGGAGGAAAAATGCTCTTCCCATCAGGATTGTAGTTATTAAGTGGTTATTGAATGCCCTTGTGTACAAGGCAAAGTGGATGCTTCAGATGCAATGTAGTTCTTTCATTCTCTCTGTTCACTTACTGTCATCCTGCCAAACATACGTGGACAATAAGTCAGTATAGAATTGAGCCATTGAGAGTTACATGTGAAAAAATATTTTTAAATGAACTAGCCCAATTGGAAATGAGTAAATTAAAGGTCAATTAATGGCTTCATAAACATAAAACTCAATGCTTAAAATAGACTATTAATCTCGAAGACCATGAGAACCAATTGCTTTATTATGTGAATGATGAATTTCAAAATAAAAGTGAACTTCAATGTAAGAACAAAAAAGGAAAAATTAATTGTTTTATTGGTTTTTAAATCAATACAAGTATTTATTTGAAAATTTTATTTTTGTTGTTATCCAACTTATTTAGTAGTTTATCTGAATTCGTATCTCATGTTTATCTGAATTAATATCTCAGGTCTAAAAATCTTTTCCTTCCCTTTTTGAGTAATAGTGTTTTTACTCCAACCAAATAAAGGATTCAGAACCATATTATCTTTGATTTCAACAATGATAAATATAAAAATACACTGAAAAAGTATAATGGTTATAAGAGTTTTAATACTATTCTTTTGGTCTGTGGTGAATCAAAGAAAAATAAGGATGTCAATCATTTGAATAATATAAATAGTAAAATGTTATAAATGTTTGTTATCTACAAAAACTATATGTACAGAGAATTCTTATTTTCAATGGCCCATGGTGTATTTATATAAATTAATAATGTACTGGGCTTCAAAGTAAGCCTCAATAAATTCAAATAAGCAGACATTGTAGGGTTACTATACCAATAAATTCAAGATAGAAGATGTCATATAGGGTTATTATCTAATCACAATGCAGTTAAACTAGAAATTAATAATAAAATAACAGAACAAATATAACCATTTGAGAATTTAAGAGTTTCCTCCCAAATAAATGTTGGTTTAAGTAGAAAATAAAATATGTAAATAACTGTTTAGAAAATAAGAACTTTTTCTCTCAAAAATCTATGAAATTGGACCAAACACCCTCTGAATATCTCACTGTTAACAAAGATGACCAAGAAAGGATGAAAGAACATGACATGGAACTTAATTTGAGAAATTAGAAATAGAACAACAAAGCAAAGGGTATATGAATAAAAAGAAATTAATGTAACAGATGATATTAGTGTAGTAGGTGGTTCTTAGGGAAAAAAATCAATAAAACATACAAACTTTAGTATTATCAGCAGGATCCTAAGATGATGCCAATGACTCAACAAGCTTGGGTTCAATTTATTAATGTTGTTATTTAATCTGTTTTTGTTTAATACATTTATTATTTATTTTTGAATTTCAAATTTACCTACTAATATTCTTTTTTTATCTCATCAATCAAAACCCTTGCTGCCTCCTCTGTATTGTCTAGGCATGCTTCTCAGCTTAGTCTCTTCTGTATCAGTTTTGTTTGTCTTTCTTTTCTTTTTCACACTAATTCTATTTATTTCCATTATGTACAAACTTAAAGAAAAAAACACTAAAATTTTTCTTGTGGTAGTATAGTTTATCTAGAGTAGATTAGCTTGTCTGAGTCCACTTGCCTGTGGTTGGTTTTTTCTAACATTCACATGTCACTTTATCTGATATCAGTATGATTTAAAGCTGGGGCAAGAATCCCTCACTAGTGTGAGAATCAGGGTCTATCAAAGGGGTCAGCCAGGGTGTGGCTTACCAGGCTTCTTTTGCAAAATGTTGTTTTAGGGACCTATTTAAACCATGTATGAATACTAAATTAAAAAATCTAATTTGTAATCATGTCCCATTCCTGAAATGCATACAAACTCCTTCTGGATCCCAAATATTAAACTGCTTAATTTTGAAAAATGATACATACTTACATTAAAATATCTCTTTGGGCCTCTTGTTCTAGCCTGGGTTCATTGTTTCAAGTTCTACATCATTGCTTATCATGGACTACATCTGTAATTCATCATCTATGATTCTAGTTTAGGTTTTTTCAGAAGACAAAGATTATAAAGAACTTTATAAAGCAACCTGAATTTAGCATCGTTCCAGAAATTTATACCCCATATATTACAATGGTGTGGTTAGTCATCCAAAGCCAGACATTCTATCTAGAGTGCGAAGTCGAGTGGACCTTAATAAGCACTGTTGTTGTTAATCAAACTAGTGGATGCGATGAAATTCCAGCAGAGCTATTCAGATCCCTAGAGGATGATGTCATCAAGGTTTTGCATTCATTATGTCAGCAAATCTGGAAGACCCAGCAGTGGCTACAGGACTGGAAAAAGTCAATCTTCATCATTCATCACCCATGCTAGTAAGGACATACTTAAAATCTTGCATGCTAGGTGTCAGCATTATGGGAACCAAGAACTTCCAGATGTCCAAGCTGGGTTTAAAAAAGGAAGAGGAACTAGAGATCAAACTGCCAGCATTTGCTGTATTATAGAGAAAGCAAAGAATTTCAGAAAAAACCTCTCTCTCTTTCATCAACTATGCTGAAGCCTTTGACTGTGTGGATCATGACAAACTGTGGAAAGCTCTTAGAGAGATGGGAATACCAGACCATCTTACTTGTCTTCTGAGAAACCTGTATTTGGGCCAAGAAGTAACAGTCAGAACCTTGTATAGAACAATTCATTGGTTTACAACCGAGAAAGGCGTACGACAGGGCAGCCTGCTGTTTCCTTTTGTTTAACGTATATGTTTGGCACATCAGAGAAATGCCAGGCTGCATGAGTTACAAGCTGGAATCAAGATAGACAGGAGAAACATCAACAACGTTAAATATGAGGATGATACCACTCTAATGGCATAAAGTGAAGAGGAACTAAAGAGACTCATGAGGAGTGTGAAGGAGGAGAGTGAAAAACTGGCTGAAGACTAAATATTAGAAAAACCAAGATCATGGGATCCACCCCCATTACTTCATGGGAAATAAAAGGGGAAAAGGTGGAAGTAGTAACAGATTTCCTCTTTCTTGGGCTCCAAAATCACTGCAGATGGTGACTACAGCCATGAAATCAGAAGATTATTGCTTCTTGGCAGGAAAGTGATGACAAAACTAGACATTGTATTGAAAAACAGAGACATTACTCTGCTGACAAAGATCCATATCGTTAGGTCTGCCCAGTGGTCATGTACGGTTGTGAGAGCTGGACTGTAAAGAAGGCAGAATGCCAAAGAATTGATGCTTTCACACTGTGGTGCTGGAGAAGACTCCTGAAAGTCCCGCGGACAGCAAGGAGGTCAAACCAGTCAATCTTAAGGGAAATCAACCCTAAATATTCACTGGAAAGACTGATGCTGAAGCTGAAACTCCAGTATTTTTGTCATCTGATGCGAACAGATGAGTCATTGGAAAAGTCCCTGATGCAGGGAAGGGTTGAGGGCAGAAGGTGAAGAGGGCATCAGAGGATGAGACAGCTGGATGGCATCACCAATGAACATGAACTTGGACAAACTCCAAGAGATGGTGAGGGACAGGGAGGCCTGATGCGCTGCAGTCCATGGGGTCATGAAGAGTCAGACGTGACTGGGCAACTGAATAACAACAGCATGCCCTTTTTAAAAATAACCTACCCACACCTAATTTTACAACAAGCTATGTTTTGATTTGTTTTTTAATTGGAAGAAAATTGCTTTACAATGTTGTTGGTTTCTGCCATACAACAATGTGAATCAGCCATAATTATATGTATATCCCTCCTTCTTGAATCTCCCTCCTTACCCCCATCCCACCACTCTAGGTCATCATAGAGCACCAGGTTGGGTTCTCTGTATTATATAGCAACTTCAACAAGCATTTCTTTATGTGTTTGTATATGTTTGAGGGATTTGCCTTTATTAATTTTATGCAGTGATTTCAATTTAGTTTCTATGAATACAGCAACTTTGTTTTCAAACTCACTTTGTCAAATTATGCAAGAGTAAATTCCATAATTATAATATATTAATTTACAATAGTACAGATTGATTTGAAAACAAACAGCTTATTTTTGATAAGCATAGAACTCACCAGGTGGAAGCAGAGATGTAGTACAGTATAGCCGACCTCCTGAGACAATAGCAATTACTGGTATCAGTCATTGTGTTTTACAGTGAAAATGCCAAGCATTGTTAGTTTGGTAAGTCAATTAGCATGGAGGTAGGCTAGATAAAAAGCAGTCTGTGTCCAAAGAGTTGTGCAGATAAAGTGGTGAGGATAGAGTAATTATTATTTGTCCAAAATGATGGGCAAAAACCACTATATTACTAAAAGCCAGAGAACATTAAAGAAGTTCACCGTGACTAAAGTACGGCTTCTGTGAAAGACAGATCTGGGAAATTTGGTTGGAAAGCCAATCTGGAGACAGAAACTTCATTTGGTAGTAACATCTGAAGCACAGGCACTCATTCATTCACCAAATATTTATTGGGCAACTAGCATAATTCAGGCCTTTGTGGTAAGGCTAGAATAAATGGTGACTGTATTATTTATAGCTGTCCAGAAAAGAAGTGACAAGGCTGAACAGAGCATTCCTAGGGATCAGGAAGATGAAACTGAGAGCAGAGTATTTCAAAGGTATAATTAAATTTGACTTCACTGTCATTATTTGAAATAAATAAGAGTAAGCAAGATGATTTTGAGTCTAGGTGCTGAAAGATATTTCAAACAGAATCAGGAACTTCGTTTACAAAGTACATTTAAGAGAGGAAAAAGAAGTCATGCCTTTAATTGAGATAGGTTGAGTTTCAGTGACACTAGACACACTTTTGCTTTCCTACCATGGTCCGAACAAACCATGGGATATACTTACATTGCTTAAATTGTGTTTGGAAATTAATTTATAAACATCTAAAAGATCACTTGTGTAAACCTGGGGACTTTCTAAGAGCACATCTTCCATTGTAATACTAATAATGGGCATTTTAATCATCTTTTATATCCTTTTACAATTTCTCCCAGATTGATTGCAAACTGTATGCATTAAAGGGGAAATATACCTTGAAGTGTAATAACTGGTAATATATTATAAACTTTGATTTTAAAACAAGAGTAGCTAATTTTTAAGAATATTCTTAAGAATGTTGTTGTTGAGTCACTCAGTTGTGTCCAGCTCTTTGCAATCCCATGGAACTGCAGCACGCCAGGCTTCCCTGTTCTTCACTAACTCCCAGTTTGCTCAAACTCATGTCCATTGAGTCAGTGATGCCATCCAACCAACTCATCCTCTGTGGCCCGCTTCTTCTCCTGCCCTCAATAATTCCCAGCATCAGAGTCTTTTCCAATCAATCAGCACTTTGCATCAGGTGGTCAGAGTATTGAAGCTTCAGCATCAGTCCTTCAAATGAATATTCAGGGTTAATTTTTTTTTAGGATTAACTAGTTTGATCTCCTTGCTGTCCAAAGGACTCTCAAGAGTCTTCTCCAACAGCACAGTTCAAAAGCATCAATCCTTCAGTGCTCAGCCTTCTTTATGGTTCAATTCTCACCTTTGTACATGACTACTGGAAAAACCATAGCTTTTACTAGACAGACATTTGTCTCCAGAGTGATGTCTCTGCTTTTTAATATACTTCCTAGATTTGCAATAGATTTTCTTCCAAGGAGCAAGTGTCTTTTAATTTCATGGCTGCAGTCACTGTCTGCAGTGATTTTTCTTGGAGCCCAAGACAATAAAGTCTGCCGAGGTCCAGCCCTGGCTGATCCAGGGTATTCGAAGGGGAGACCAAGTCGGCGACCTATTCAAATGGTAATTAGAGATATAAAGAGTAATAGAATGAGGATAGCTCAGTAGGAAAATTCAGTGGAGAAAAGAGGCTGAGTAGCTTGGTTTATGCGGAAAATCAATATAACCCGTGACACCAGGTTAGCTCTGACCACGGAGGCCGCAGGCGCCCTCTCGAATAGCGGAAGGTGCCCCACTTTAGACACCTTCTCAAGTGGGTCTTAGAAGCCCAGGCAAATAAATGGTCGCAGAGGACCTCCACGCTCCAGATGGAGACTTTAGCCAGAAGTTAAAGCAAAGAATGACATGGGGAGACCAAGCGTTGGTGAGCAAGACCCGTAGCTTTATTTTCAACAGGGGCTTTTATATCCTAAGTTACACATAGAGGATAATAGGAGATGCAAAGTCAGCAGTTTTTGATCCTTATCAAAAACCAGGGTTTCTTTCCTGCAAATTTATCATATACAAATGGTTTAGGTGATTTACATCATCTTCTGGCCAGAAGGCCTATTAACATTTTATGACTCTTGACAAGGACTTATCAACAAAGACTTATTTTCTCTAAGAGTAATTATTTTAAGGTTTGGCGCCATCTTCCGAAGATAAAATTGCATTCCTATAGGGCGGATGTGTAATGGGTTTACAACAAAGGAAAGAATTTATTACCTTAAGGGTCTAAAGTTACTAACACCAAGGCCACTACTTATTTTTTCTACATACCAACTATTAATTAATACATATTCAAGGATACAATTCAGGGGATGTGAAAACTTGGCAGCAAGCATTGGCTCATCAATGAAATCTTTTACTAGTTTTATTCTGACAGTTTCTAACTCTCTGAGAGGCTCTAAGCTATTTGAATATCTTAAGCTTCCCGTGCCTCTCGAGGCTGGGAGACTGTAAACAATCGTATGCATAGCTGTAGGAGTCCGGGTAAACTTGTCACTCGAGTTAGAGAGCCATCTGAGGGGTTTGGATTTAAACACTCCTAATTGCCCAGGAACTTTATTAATTGGAGCTGTAAGTTAACTCTTTGACAGACAGAGCAAGATGGTGGTGGGGGACAGCCCCCAGTAAAGTCAGAGGTGAGAGCACAAAGCAATAAAGTAGCCAGACTCTGGTTTTTGGGGGGAAGATGCTCGAGAATATCCGGGGAGACTCCCGAGGTTCGATCCCGCCTTTGCGTTTGCCGAGCCTCCTTCCTCATGACCTTTGTCACGAGCGGAATGTCTCTTGCCGGCTCCCGGCAAAAGTCTGTCACAGTTTCCATTGTTTCCCCATCTATTTGCCATGAATTGATGGGGGACCAGATGCCATTATCTTAGTTTTCTGAATGCTGAATTTTAAGCCAACTTTTTCACTCTTCTCTTTTACCTTCATCAAAAGGCTCTTTAGTTCCTCTTTGCTTTTTGCCGTAAGGGTGGTGTAATCTGCATATCTGAGATTATTGATACTTCTAGCAAGCTTGATTCCAGCTTGTGCTTCATTCAGCCCAGCATTTTGCATGATGTATTCTGCATAGAAGTTAAATAAGCAGGGTGACAATATTCAGCCTTGATATACTCCTTTTCCAATTTGGAACCAGTCAATTGTTCCATGTCCTGTTCTCAGTGTTGCTTCTTGACCTGCATACAGGTTTCTCAGGAGGAAGGTAAGGTGGTCTGGTATTCCTATCTCTTTCAGAATTTTCCACAGTTTGTTGTGATTCACATAGTTAAATGCTTTAGCATAGTCAGTGAAGCAGATGTTTTTCTGGAATTCCCTTGCTTTTCTATGATCTAACAAATGTTGGCAATTTGATCTCTGGTTCCTCTGCCTTTCCTAAATTCAGCTCGTACATCTGAAAGTTTTTGGTTCGTGTATTGTTAAATCCTAGCTTGAAGAATTTTGAGCAGTACTTTGCGAGCATGTGAGATGAGCACAATTGTATGGTAGTTTGAACACTCTTTAGCATTGCCCTTCTTTGGGATTGGAATGAAAACTGACCTTTTCTAGTTCTGTGGCCACTACTAAGTTTTCCAAATTTGCTGGCATATTAACTGCAGCACTTTCATAGCATCATCTTTTAGATTTTTAAAATAGCTCAGCTGGAATTCCATCACCTCCACTAGCTTTATTCATCATGATGCTTCCTCAGGCCCACTTAACTTCACACTCCAGGACGTCTGGCTCGAGGGGAATGATCATACGATTGTGATTATCTGGATCATTAAGACCTTTTTTCGTACATTTCTTCTGTGTCTTCTTGCCACCTCTTCTTAATATCTTCTGCCTCTATTATGTCCATACCATTCTGTCCTTTATTTTGCCCATCTTGAGAATAAAGATGAATATACTGGCAATAGCTCTCATCTGAAGAAAGTATGACCCAGTAAGACCTGGAGTAACTATACACTAAGAAAAAAAGTATCGATTTATTTTATCATCATCTAGGCAAGACACAGAATATTAAAAAGCAGAGACATCACTTTGCCAACAAAGGTCTATATAGTCAAAGCTATGGTTTTTCTAGTAGTCATGTATGAATATGAGAGATGGACCATAAAGAAGTCTGAGCTCTGAAGAATTGATGCTTTTTTAATTTGATGCTGAAGAAGACTCTTTGAGAGTCCCTTGAACTGCAAGGAGATCAAACCAGTCAATCCTAAAGGAAATCAACCCTGAATATTCATTGGAAAGACTGATGCTGAAGCTGAAGCTCCTATACTTTGGTCACCTGATGCTAAGAACTGACTCATTGGAAAAGACCCTGATGCTGGGAAAGGTTGAGGGTAGGAGGAGAAGGGGACGACAGAGGATGAGATGGTTGGATGGCATCACCAGCTCTATGGTTTGAACAAGCTCCGGGAGTTGGTGATGGACAGGGAAGCCTGGCATGCTGCAGTCCATGGGGTCACAGAGAGTCAGACATGACTGAGTGACTGAACAACACAGGCAGGACACAGCAGAGGAGGATATTTAGTGCGGCAATCAAGAGACATAAACAAATTTCTTTTATATTATTAGGTTCACATCTTTTCATCTTAGTATTCACAGTTGCTAATTAAAAAACTGAAGTCTGGGTGACCAATAATGATATTTACTAATGGATACAAAGTTTGTTATGGAGTCTGATATTTGGCACTATGTGTGAAGAACTATGATAAGCAAGAACAGGATTTGCCTAAAATTTTTAAAGACTTTTCAAGTAGTACTTGTAAAAAATTTCTCTGAGTTAAAGTAATATTATACCAAAATATTTTATTGTTGCTTGTACTTGTTACTATTATGCCATTTGCTTTCTAACAAGTGTATAATTCATTTGGAAGAATTACTATAAACAAAGATTAAACGGGAACTCATGTCTACAACTACCCAAAGGTTAGTTTTTTTGCATCTGATGAAATTATTTCCATGAAGATACTGACTGACTATATCATTGTAAAATTCCATTATTGGTTTACATTATGGATAGATGTTTTTGTTTTTGTGTCACTTCAAGATTGAATTGTAGATTCTCTTCAACTGTCAGACTCACCTTGGGATTTTTCCTATGGATTATTTTCACTTTTAAATGGGTAGAATTATAAGCATGTGAATATACTGTTTCTCTTATTTCAGAAACAGTGTAGTTGCACAGAAGGCAGGGCATGGACACTGGGCTCAGGAATAATTCAAATCTTGGTTTTCTCATTTACTGGTTATATGACATTAGACAAGTTACTTAACCTGTCTAAGCCTTAGTTTTATCATCTCTAAAACGATAGCAATTATACGAACTCCTCCTCCCTCAACCTTCCTTTTGGCTCTTTTCTAATTCATAAGACAGTGGTTTGCTTAGTACATGTTTTCAATAGCCATTTGTAACTTCAAAATATAGCAGTCTGATTTCATACTCTGCAGATTATGGTGAATGATTATTTTCTTATACCTTAATATATATACCGTATATAATCTTATATATCTTATATATAAGAATCTTAATATATCTTATATAATCTTATTACCATAGATTATTTTCTTATTTCCTCCTCTTATTCAATCACTCTTTTGCTCTAATCTTAAAAATCTCTTTGTTTCAAGGGGAATCTAAAATCAGTTCATAGTATTCTTGCTAGACTATTTCTTAGTGACCAAATTAAAGTGACTTACTTTTTATGTCCATCTCACGGTCAGAAGCTTAATGAAAGCAGTAGTTCATCTGAAGGTAGCACTGTAGACATTGGAGCACCTGCCGAGGAACAGCCTGTGGTGGAACCCGAGGAAACCCTTGAACCTGAAGCCTGTTTCACTGAAGGTAAAAAAATGACCTTCGTGTTAACCTTACATTTATAGAGTGCAGTTGTTTTTTATTTTCTTTTTTTAAAGCTGTTGATCATCCAAAATGGACAACTCAGAATAGAGTAGTACATTGTAGTCAATCTATTTTAATTACTTCTAATAAGCTAACATATGTAAAATCTCTCATTATATTTTGGTTATACCTACCATGTGTAAGGCACCATGAACATGGAGAAAAGATCATTTAATGTAGTCAGAATGAATGACTAATTTATAATTTTTCAGATAAAATGGTGATTTTGCAGGAAGTCAGCATCTTAAACATTAGTCAAAATTCTCATACACAACATTTGCTTTAAAAATAATTTTTATATTATTATCAAATGAATTGCAAGCATATTTTTTTTTCCATAAAAACAGCAGTTTCCAATACTTGGGGGGAACAGGAAATAAGCACTGCCCTATTCCTGATCCCTGCACAGTACCTAGTTGAGTCTGGTGCAGTATGGACAATAAATCCATATTTACTGCTTTGTTTTCTCCACGATTAGTATTTCCCATGGAAATAAGGGGCTGAATAGTTTTCACAATTTCACATTGCTAATGCACGTGTTCCTACTACCCTAGACTTACAGTTAGCCCAGCAAGATGGAGATGGCAAGAGTCATGAGAAAATGAATCCAGAACATGCCAAAGGGTATCACTGAAGCAGGAGAAGTTATTTATCTGCTCCTGTTTGAACATTATATTTGCAGGCTGTGTGCAAAGATTCAAATGTTGTCAAATCAGTGTGGAAGAAGGGAGAGGAAAACAGTGGTGGAATCTGAGAAGAACGTGTTTCCGAATAGTTGAACATAACTGGTTTGAGACCTTCATTGTTTTCATGATTCTCCTTAGTAGTGGTGCACTGGTGAGTGAATATTAAGCAAAAGTGCCATAATCCTAAGTTTTAGAATCACCTAATACTGATGACTTATTAATCCTTTCTGTTTCATTCTTTTACTATCCAATGGAGCTATTTCCATTTCCATGGAATCAGCTGTTAATCTCTGTTTGATAACCCCAGAACTGTTATCTCTATTTATGACTTCTTCCTTAAACATGCGTACATCACTATGTCCATCCATCCACCCACCCATCCACTCATATCTTTCTACCTATCTCCAGGGCACTTTTAGTAACACCACTTCATATCTTCCAGACTATAGACAATGTATAACTATGCAGCTCTGCATTTATTTTATTATGTACACACACATTTCTAATTAACTAGTTATTAATTTTCATTTATTATTAAGTAACCCGGAAAATTTGTCTCTCTAATTTATTCATGATAACCAAAGGACATGAGTATTTAATTACTCATGTTTTAACAACAAAGTAAGCATGATAATACAGAGTAGTTAAAGAAAGTCCTGTGGTTGGTATATATATTAATATAATTTCTATGGTCTGATGAATTTTGTTTATGAGTTATATTATTATTAACTCCTTATGGACAGTTGATAAGTCCTTAGGGACCACTTCTCTGTCCCTTTTGAAATGCATCCAGTGTTCTCTTGTTACTCCAAAACCAGTGAATATTGGTAACAATAAATACTGGGCAGTGTGCCTAAGTAATCATTTAAGCATTGGTTTCTCTCTATATAAAGGTGTTCATTTCATCAGAATCAATTTCTATTTATATAAAAATCATGTACAAAAATGTAAAGTATAGCACATAGACAGCACTTGAAGAAAATGCTAACACAAATAGACTACTTAAGCCATAAAATAGATGTAAACAGACAGACAGAGATGGAAAGATGATACAGTACTTAACTGACACACAATAACTTAGGTTTATTTAACTTAAAAATGTATAATTCTAGCACAGGCCTATATTTTTCTGCATATTTCTCTGATGAAATAAATTTTATCTACATGCTACTTTAGATAGGAAATAGTTTTTTTCACCATTTAAATGAATATAGACTTAGATATAAAGTATCATTGAGGTTCATATTAGAAGAAGAACACATATTATAGTCTAAATGAGAAGGAATTTCATCCTACCATCTTTGTTACACCATATCTTTGCTGATAAACATAAACTGTCAACAAAACGAAGGGGACAAATGAACTCAACTGTATAGTAAAATTAGGTGATGTATTGATCAATTATAATTTCTGCTTTATGAAAAATATAAGCCTTTTTATTTCTTCAACCTCCTTTCTGTGGAAAAAATAAAGAGGCTAACAGGAGGAGGCAAAAGATATGAAACAAAGAGAATAAATAACTTCAAGTTGGGATACCAGCATCAAGACGTGACATCAAGAACTATTTCCTGAACAAGTCACTTTAATTCCTTAGACTTAGGCTTTTATTTCTTCCTTTTAGTTAGATCAATAGAGAGCATAACTTTTCTCCTTATTCATTAAAAGATCTTTGAAAGAAAGAAAAAAAAAACATCAATAGCTACTTTTCCTCTACCCTCCTATTCCAATGAAATGTCATTTTATGTATATGAAAATCAGGAAAAACTATGTAATCAGGGAAAATAGCCTATAATAGCTGTAGCATAAAAGTTTCAGAAAACTAAAATGTGTAACTTTTCTTTATAGGCATTTGAGGATATATATATTGACCAGCGAAAGACAATCAAAACAATGTTGGAATATGCTGACAAGGTTTTCACTTACATTTTCATTCTGGAAATGCTTCTAAAATGGGTGGCATATGGCTATCAAACATATTTCACCAATGCCTGGTGTTGGCTAGACTTCTTAATTGTTGATGTAAGTATCCCCCATGTTTTTGTCTTTCATTCAAGGTAATTTGTCTTATTTATAAACTAATTCCAAAACACTGAATCTTTGATCACTCTGTTATGTTGACAGGATATGCTACTTAATAGACACTAAACTAATTCACTGAATAATAGTGTAGTTTTTGTAATAAATAAGCTAATTTAGTACTGATTTAGCATTGGGAGGATGGGATTTATGGTGGTTATCTAAGATAAAAAGCTGGGGGAAAAACATCAGAAGTTTGTAGAGAGAATGGTGAAATAGGATATGATGTTTAAGTTACTTTTATTAATATTATGATTCAAACAGAGTTGAGTTTGAATCCCAGCCCCACCATTGATTTTGTGTGCCACTAAGTTACTTGGCTCCTGACACTATAAAGTGATCATATTAGTACATAAGAGTTAGAGGCACTCAGTACACAAACAAGCCAGTGATGATGGTGGAAGCTACCGTCAATTTTTAAAAAATTCTTTTTGATTTTCATAAAGGATATTTTTAAAGAGTAGATTATATAGCTTGTAACTAAATTATAGAAAGTAAGATGTATGGGGAATAGTGCAAAAACTCTACTTCATGCAGTGATGGGACTTACTCTAGAATATAACTAGATTTACGGCAAGCCCATAATATACCAACAGCCCTTCACAGAGTTGGTGTATTCAACAATTAATACTTCATCAGCCCAAAGCAAGTAGCTGTCTTTGAGATTTATTAAAGGCAAACATCATGCTTTATGTTTGGCATATTTTCAGCTTTAAAAATGTATTTTCAAAATACCACAAACTTCATAGGCATTTTATTCTCCTAAAATGATAATCCAGCAGAACTACTCAATTTTCTTATGGAAAGTATTTGTAGAACTAAGAGCCATGCAATATCTCTTTAATTCTGTTGAACAGAGGCAAATCCAGAGCTATTTGAAAAGCTTAATGTTACTATGAAATGAGTAAATTAGGGGAAAAAACCTCAAAAGAGTGATAAGTCGCTCATATTCTACATACATAAGTAGCTCATACAACTCAACATCAAAAAGCAAACATCCCAATTAGAAAATGGGCAGAAGAAGTGAATAGACATTTTTCCGAAGAGGAAATCCATATGGGCAATAGGAACATGAAAAGATGCTCAGTATCACTAATCATCAGGGAAATGAAGATCCAAACCACAACGAGATATGACCTCACATCTGTCAGGCTATCATCAAAAGGGCCACAAATAAAAAATGTGGAGAAAAGGGAACAACTTTACACTGTTGGTGGGAATGTAAATTGGTGCAGTCACTGTAGCAAACAGAATGGAGGTTCTGCAAAAAACTAAAAACAGAACTACCATATGACCCAGCAATTCCACTCCTGGGTATAGATCTGGAGAAAATGAAAACATTAATTTAAAAAGGTACGTGCACCCCAATGTTCATAGCAGTATTATTTTTAATCACCAAGATGTGGAGGCAGCTTAAGTATCCATCAAGAGATGAATTGATAAAGAAGGTTTATAATACGGCTAAATAGAATACTGCTACTGCTAAGTCGCTTCAGTCGTGTCCAACTCTGTGCGACCCCATAGACGGCAGCCCACCAGGCTCCCCCATCCCTGGGATTCTCCAGGCAAGAACACTGGAGTGGGTTGCCATTTCCTTCTCCAATGCATGAAAGTGAAAAGTCAAAGTGAAGTCGTTCAGTCGTGTCCGACTCCTAGCGACCCCATGGACTGCAGCCCACCAGGCTCCTCCGTCCACGGGATTTGCCAGGCAAGAGTACTGGAGTGGGGTGCCATTGCCTTCTCCCAAATAGTATAGTACTCAGCCATAAAAAAGAATGAGATTTTTGCTATATGTAACAATGTGAATAGACCTGGAATTTATTATGCTTAGTGAAATAAGTTAGACAAGTGCTGTATGTTATCACTTAAATGTGAAATCTACAAAATAAAGCAAACTAGTGAATATAACAAAATAGAAACAGATGTCACAGCTGTAGAGAACAAATTAGTGGTTACCAGAGAGGAGAGAGAATGGGGGAGGGGTGAGATGGGGTAGAGGATAAAGAGTACAAACCACTATGTATAAAGTAAGTCACTCACAAGGATATATTGTATAGCACAGGGATGTAGCCTATACTTATAATAACTTTAAATGGAATATAATCTATAAAGATTTTGAGCTACTATGTTGTAAACTTGAAACTAATAGAATACTGAAATCAACTATACTTCAATTAAAAAAAGAAACCTCAAATGAATAATTGCTTCAGCATTTCACAAAAAGAAAAAAGTTTCTGCTATTGATATTTCAAACACTAGAAGTTATTTCATATTTGAACTCCTCAAAAACTTTCAAATTAGGCTTTAAATCTAAATGTAATTTAAACTTTTTGAAAATTTCTAAGCTTTATTTTTCTTTATTATACTTATTACATGTCTGAACTTTTTAGTGGAAGAATAATGATTTTGTTATTGTAAGTTGGTTTTTAATAGCCATTTCCAAAATAGTTTAGGAAAATAATTCTATAGAGAATTTTGTAGTTTTGCAACAATAATACTTTCATTTTTCAAGGTTCTATTTTAATTATTTATTAAGGATCAGTGTATCACTCTAAAAAAAAGACAAAAGGAATTATACCACATTTCAAGTAAAGTAAAAAGTGCCAACTTAATACACTAAAATATAGATAATTTTGCAAAAATAGTGTTTAGTTTATTTGAAACGATCCAATATTCTATTCTCAAACCAAAGAAATTCTATTTGGATACAGAGTTTTGGTCTTTGTTTAAAGAATTAGACACCTAAAATTTTATTTCTTAGTTATTGCATATTTCAGGCAACTGAAATTTAGTTTATTTAATAAATATTGACTAGCCATTTGGGGTCAAGTACCATGACAGGAGGCTCTAAATTAGTATTAAAAATTTGAGTAAATTTCATGATTAAATTACTTTTAAGTTACATTATTTATATAGAAATAAACTTCAGGCAAGTGAAAACAAAGTATTAGCAAGACACCAAAAAAATCAATGTCAAAAAATCAACCTCAAAACAATGTGACTTAGTGCATTAATTTCTGAGGGTATCAATTATCATTAATTGAAAATACCAACCAACACAGGATAGAGATTGCTTGCCTTTTCTGATACAATCTAAGTTTTTACATTTTATTACTGGGCTTCCCTGGTGGCTCAGAGGGTAAGCATCTACCTGTAATGCAGAAGACCTGGGTTCAATCCCTGGGTCAGGAAGATCCTGGAGAAGGAAATGGCAACCCACTCCAGTACTCTTGCCTGGAAAATCCCATGGACAGAGAAGCCTGGTAGACTACAATCCATGGGATTGTAAAGAGTCAGACACGACTGAGTGATTGCTTACCTTTTCTGATACCATCGCAGTTTTTACATTTTATTACTAGCCATTGGCAAATCTCTAAATTCAGCAGCAACTTAATAAAGGAAGGATGATCAATGACATTTTCTTGTACCTGGCTTTCTTCCTTTTGAAAATCAGTTTTTATTTAGGTTTTCTAACTACTTGAGGGATTAATAAATCACATGACATTTATTGTTTTTTATTTAACTAGCTTTAAATAACATCATGAAAGCTACTTTCTTTGTATCAAACTAAAAATATTTCCTTAAAATTTTAAGTGGTTTACTAAAAACATGTAAGCATTTATCTTCTGAATAATTATAAATAAAAACTGTTAATTGTTACAACATTTCAATTCAACTATGTGTGGAAGTGTTAGTCACTCACTCTTTTCTGACTCTTTGTAATCATGGACTATAGCCTGCCAGGCTCCTCTGTCCACGGAATTCTCCAGGCAATACTGGAGTGGGTAGCTATTCCAGTCTCCAGGGGATCTTCCCAACCCAGGGCTAGAACCCAGGTCTCCTTCATTACAGGTAGATTCTTTGCCATCTGAGCTACCATACTTCAATAAAATAAAATTGTAATAAATTATAATTGTGTTATATAATACTACATATTGAATGGCAATAATTCTATCTTTATTCATTTATTTTTGTATGCTTTCAGGTTTCATTGGTCAGTTTA
This sequence comes from Bison bison bison, assembly GCF_000754665.1. Taxonomy (NCBI): domain Eukaryota; kingdom Metazoa; phylum Chordata; class Mammalia; order Artiodactyla; family Bovidae; genus Bison; species Bison bison. Next base: position 3,164,556 of record NW_011495014.1, read on the forward strand.
ACAGCAAATGCCTTGGGTTACTCAGAACTTGGTGCCATCAAATCTCTCAGGACACTAAGAGCTCTGAGACCTCTAAGAGCCTTATCACGATTTGAAGGGATGAGGGTAAGAACCATGAAAGAACATGAAGTATTGTATATAGCCAAAATTAAACTAAATTTTAAAAAAGGAAAACTCATGCATGCAAAAGGAATGGCAAATCCTTGCAAAATTGCTACTTTATCTTTTTATCTGTTGCATATTTACTTCTAGGTGATATGCAAGAGAACTTAGGCCTCCTTTGAAATGATATAATATCATTTATCTGCTGTGCTCATTTATCAAAATGACTTTATTTCTTAATCCATTTTGGGAGTTTCCTTGCAAACCTGTACACAAAAAAGCAGATGCAATATTAAAGTACTATGTGTCATGATGATGATGATAATAATCAACTAAAATAAATCCTACATCATGTGGTTCTCATTTGTGAGGGTCTAAACTGTGTTTAATGAGTTTTACTGAAAATAATATGAATCATGCCTAAATATAAAAGAAAACAATTTAAGTTGTCAAAATTTTGTCTGTACAATGCCAAAGTTAGCCTTATTTAAATGTTCAAGGGTAGATATTAAAAGTTAACTGAATTTCAAAGTTTTCAAAAAGTTATAT
>NW_011495014.1:3165306-3185621 GCF_000754665.1 Bison bison bison
TAATATAACCTCAACCTGTAACTGTATTAATCTTAATTTATATAAACAGTAATATCAACTTTAAGATTATATATAAGTGCTAAGTTGCTTTAGTCATGTCCAAATCTGTGTGACCTTATGGACTGCAGCCTACGAGACTCCTCTGCCCATGGGATTCTTCAGGCAAGAATACAGGAGTGGGTTGCCATTCCCTTCTCCAGGGGATCTTCTGAACCCAGGGATAGAACCCAGGTCCGCATTGCAGGTAGACTGTTTGCCATCTGAGCCACCAGTCTTATGAGATCCTCACATTTTTACTAAAATGTTACTGAAATTCTCTTCAGGATATGTGAAAATAGTTTATTTTCCACTTAAAATAGAGAAAAATATCATTTATATATATTCTACTTGAAAGGATTTTTTTGTTTTTTAAAAACATTTGATTGGAAGTCACATTTGAGACTCCCAGGGATGAGGGATCCTGGTGGGCTACTGTCTATGGGGTCGCACAGAGTCGGACACGACTGAAGCGACTTAGCAGCAGCAGCAGCACATTTGAAAAGGGGCTTCCCAGGTGGTGCTCCTGGTAAAGAACTCAACTGCCGATGCAGGAGACTTAAGACCTGGGTTCGATCCCTGGGTTGGGAAGAGCCCCTGGAGAAGGGAGTGGTGACCCATCCACTATTCTTGCCTGGAGAATCCCTACGGACAGATGAGCCTGATGGGCTACAAGTCCCTAGGGTCGCAAAGATTTGAGTATGACTGAAGCCACTTAGCATGCATGCACATTTGAAAAGTTTTCTGAAATCTGGACAGTTCTAAAGATTTGAGGCTCTTATAATTATTTCAGGTTTGACCTTTTATAAGTTGATTAAATCCATGAATCCAAAGGCCAGACATTTTCATATTTAACACCTTACTTCTGAAACAATACTGGCCCTGTGGGCCTTTAATTTTTATAGAAAGGACCTTCTCTATAATTTTGATCAATAATGTTTTTTATGCTGTAGGGGAGGCCAGGTTTTGAAACTTGAAATTTGAAAAACACAAACTCATTATAGATACTGATAGGAGATGAACTCATCATTTAAATTATCACATTTATGAATATATAGTTCTTGCCTCATAATGACAGCATGTATACAACCCTAAAATGGCTGATGGTTTCAACATGTATTTGGCATTGTAAAGACAAAGTAACCTGATTATTGATTCTATTTGTGTGTGTTTGTTTCTGGTGTTTGGAATTTTTGACTTTGTTAAAAATATAAACATATATACTGGTAAGGATGGAAATAATAATGATGATTATAATTTAGAAGTGAGCTTTGAATATATTCAGAAACTCTCATTTTATTCTTTTCCCTAGTAGCATAAAATCACAATGGCTATGTCAAAGCGTAAATCAGACTCATTTTATTTTCGTTGTTTTCTCGCTTTTTCAAAGCATGTGCTTTAATGCAATATTACCAAGTAAAGCATGTTGTATACTGCTTGATAAGAAGTTAGAAAGTGAGAAATAAATTATCATCACTTTGCCCTTTATGTTTTGCATGTTTTATGCACATTTCTGGCTGACAGCTTTGAAACATTTATTGTATTTCAAATTTCCAGTCCAAATTTTTCAACTTGTAAAATTGAACTGAGTGAATTGATGTCATGAATAACTTGAGTAAAATACATTTTGTATTTTCAGTTTCCTTATCTAGGAAATCTTAAATATCTTCTTTTTTTTCAAAAGAACTCAAGTCTTGATTGATAGGGAAACAGACAGAGAGCATCATATACAAAAAGTAACACCAATTGTTCTGTCATATCAGATTTCTAACTAATAACAAACTATATATTTCTATTTTGTATAGGATAATCTTGCTCCAACTTGGATGGGGTGGAGCGCTGGTTCCGCCCCTCAACCCTTTATTATGGGTACTGTATTACCCCTTTTGCTTCCTTTCATCCTTTCACTGTGACTTTGTGTAGTGGGAAGAGGGAGGGGTTGGGAGGGGTACCATTGTACCACAGTAAAAAAATACAATATTTACATTCTAATCCCCTATTTTCAATTGCCTTAACTTTTCTTTTGAGAAAAATACCTTTTGTGAATTTACCCTCTGTGGATTTGAAGCCCAGCTGTTGATATCCTTATTAAGTTTCACTGAATCTGATTAGATGTGTGTATATCGAGTTCCATTTATGGGGAGATTATTTATCTGATTGGTGATGGGGGGGGACCCTGGTTCAGAATGGTTGAATAAAATTTTTCACTTGTCAAGTTGAATGATGCTCTTTGGGTCATTTAAAAGGACCTTGCTATTTTCTACATTGGTCTGAGTCCTGAAAATTAATATCAAGTTACCAACAGTGGCTTCTTGCCTTGTTGATCTGTGTGAGCAGATGCTGGAGTGTAAAAATCCCAGGTTTCATAGACTGGAATTGATTGTATGATCATTCTCATGTTTTATTAAGTGTAAGTTTATAGGGATTATTTTCCAAATGCAAAAAAACAAAAACATATTAAACTAGAGTTGACTGAGCAAATGTGATTTGTGTTTTAAATAGGAAACGTAAATTTGAAACGATCTACTTATTTGAATTATACAGACAAGAACACCCACCTAGAAATAAAATATCATGTGTATTAAGGTAGTATTTAATGCATAGACTGATTTCATAGAATACATCACTCCCAGCTAACCTCTTAGTGTCTGAGAAGACAGCACAGTGAACGCCTAGATAAAAATGCATCTGCTACCGCTGTGCTGTGCTCAGTGGTGTCTGGCTGTTTGCGAGCCCGTGGACTGTAGCTCACTAGTCTCCTCTGCCCATGGGATTTCCCAGGCAAGAATACTGGTGTATTTCCTCTTCCAGGGAATCTTCCCCACCCAGGGATCAAACCCACATCTCCTGTTTCTCCTGCATTAGCAGGGAGGTTCTTAACCAGTGAGCTACCTGGGAAGCCCCACATTTTGTTGATTCTTAAAGTTTGGGATAATGTGCAAGGATGATAGTTATTTCTGAGGGAGAGAAAAAGTTAGAATTTTTGTTTGGATAATTGATATATCTTATCTCTCAATAATAATTACCTTAAGTAAATCCCACAACACAAATGAAGACATTATGTTTTTAAAAGATTTTATACTTTTCTTCATACTTTAAAAGGGGTGACTTCTACTTTGCCTACTTTTGATTTTTATTCACAGTCTTTTCAGTATTTTGATTAAAGAAGCAGTAGAATCCACAAGTAGTATTGATTTGAAGTTCAAAGGCAATTTATTTAGGCAAGAGGACATTTCTGCATGTATCAAAATTCCCAACATTAATTTGCATTTTTAACTGTCAATTTCTCGCTTTGTGTTGATTTACTTAAAAAGGAGATAACGAACCAGAGACAGTTTCTATAACAGTGTGTTGTGCTAAAATACAGAAATTCTATAGGATGATGCTGTGCAAAATGGTTGTGAGAAGCACCTCTAGTGTTAATTCATTAAGATAGTTCCTTTCTTCTACACCTCTTTGATGCAGCCTGAAACCTCAGTCTATTCTTTCCAGTTGATTAGTCCAGTTCTGCCTAGTGCCTTCACCACCTGGAAACGAATTACTGCAGTTCCCTGGAGCCAGAAAGGAGTTAACACACCTCTCTCTGTGCTGAACCAAGAGAGGGCTTGGGGCTCTTGGGATGTGAGTCCTTTCTCACATCCTTTATTGTCTAATTTAATGAAATTTTAAGAATAGATGGATCTCTGTAGAGTAAGTCCTTTTATCTTATAAAAATAAAACTTTTCTCTGTACCAAATGTATGCAAACATTGTAAAAGTATCTTGAAACAGGCTACTGCAGAGCACTTGCTTGTGTCCTGTATTACATAGAGTTAATTTGAATGCAAATCTAATCCCCAGTTTCAAAGGAAACCCCTCAGACTTATTAGCTAACCCCACATCTTTTGTGTACAGTTCTTTATTCTCATTCCTATATCTAGAAATAACATTTAAAATTTGTTTTGATCAATAAATACTAAGCTAACCTTTACTTCATTCATTCAATCACCATTTTTATAGTCCTATATTCAAAGTACTCAAAGCCTTGGAGAATTCACAAATATATTTTTTTATCTGAAGTAAAGAAAAAGCCTACCATCTGTCAAGATTACGGGAATGCAATTAACTCTAGTGCAGAGCAGTCTGGGTAGCAGATAAGGAGGAGTGACCCCAGGGACAATCAGTACAGTGGGGTGGAAGAAGCACTGGATGCCACTCATAGTCTACATTCTGAACTGAAGCTGGCTTAGCTCATTTTTCTCATTTGCCAAATGAGAATGCAGTAGTAAAGTATCTCTATAGTCCTGTCCAGTACTAGAATTCTGATTTTTCAATTCAAAAGAGGAAACATCTCTATCTTGGAGGCTAAACTGAGCGGAAGTGAGACTGCATGCCAAAAGTACTGCTTGAAATACAGCTAGTGAGAAGAAAAGTGTTTCAGAAGGGGAGGAATTGGACAAGGAATTTCAGAGGAAATGGTGTCTCAATTCTCTGGTAATGTTATTAGCATATGGTGACTACATTAGTTGGATTGGCATGAAGGCTAGGTAGCTAGTGAAGTTAAAACCAGATGTGTAGATTGAGGAGTGATTTGAACATCAAGGTAAGGCAAATACGTGATAATCAGTGGAAAGTCATTAAATAACTTTAAATGAGAGTTGAAGAAAATTAATTCATCTTACATGAATTAAAAGAAAGAGACAATTGGAAGACAGTAGTACAAGTTGGTAGTAACAGGTGTCAGAACTAGATGGCGATCGTGAAGATGGAGAAGTGAGAAAGGTGAGAACAGTTTTGAAGAAAAATGTGGGACCTGCAGATGGATGTGAAAAGAATTCAAGAAATAGGTATAGGTAATCAGTGTTCTGCTCATGGCCTATGCTGGGTGGTGTAGGTTTTAAAATAAAAGCTTATTTTAATGTGTGCTTTGTGTATACACAGTAGGAGCAGCTTTTTAATCTGGATGGTAGGCAAAATATTTGGAAAAGGAGAGGAATAAAAACTTGATTTCAGCTTTCAAATCTTGAATCCAAAGAAATCTAAGTGTATCCACACATTTAAAGTGAAGTATAAAATAAAGACTTATTCATTCAATTGTATTAATACAGATGGCCCCATGAGATAAGGTGAGGGGCCATGTGTCAGCTTGGTAGGCTTGCATAGCTCACATCATCTGGATCTGCCTAGATAACTCAGCTGACTTCATTGTTTCATTCTCATTCCCTTCTTTGTCATTAATGGTTTTTACTTCCTTTGGCCCACTTATCACACTGTATTGTAATTCCAGAAGGCCTAGAGTTCTTGATAGACTTTAAACACAGCTCAGAAGCATAAGGAATTGCCTCATCTATTCTTGTTTTCAGGCAGTCAAAAAATTTTTTCTGAAAACACATTGGTATCAAATGGCAGGTAGAAGATATTTTGATGCCTGTTGTTTCTTTTAGATCAAGTTGACAAGAATGATAGAAGTACACAGGTAGAATTCAATTTAGCTATGAATGTTCAAGTCTGAGGCATCATCTGCTACTTAGGAGCATATTAGGGCCTGTCTTTCTTAGCTATTCATGTGTATCTCCAAAGGGAACTATAGAGAAGGAAGCAAAGACAGTCATCCCTACAGTGTTGCTAAATAAAACAGATTTTTAACGTATGGTCCAGGAATAAAGATAAAAAGGGCAAAAATGCTTCCATTAAAAAAAAAAAAAAAGTAGATAATTATTTAGCACAGAACTTGATGTAATCACATCAGATTTGGGCACTATCATCCCAAATATGGCATCTCTCCTTTTCTTATTTTCCTAAGAAACTGATTTCTACTATGTTTCATTTAAAATAAGTTTATCAAATTAAACTCAGTAAATGAAACAACTGATATGACTGGAGCTTGAAATAAGCTATGTGATGATCTAATGAAATACATGATGCTAAATTGTCTTGCTTCTTATGCCAAAATTATTATTAGTCATAGTGATGCATGAATAATTAAGGACAAAATTATTTAGGTATTTAATAATATTTTTATATTTATACACCTGAATTTTTTTAGTTTATTAAAATATATCAGTCAATCAAATCAACTCTTGCCCCAATATTTTAGTTTCATTCTTTAATATATTGCTTTGTTTAATGAGTTAATCTTCTCTGGTAGGATTTCTTACTTCTCTTTTTCTAATAAACAAATTTTATGGCTTCATCTGGCAGCAAATTCCTCTGCTTTTGTTTTCCCTTTAAACTTTTAGTACTTTCTCCTCTCTTTTAAAAAACTTTTTATCTTTGTTATATTATCTATATTCATTTCTCTAAATGTATGCTTATGAAAGAATATATTTCAAAGACTTTATTTTGCTTTTAAATATCTTAGAATAGTCTTGATATTTTAAAAAAATAGAATCACTAAATATTACTAGGGGGATAATGTTTTTTCTTTTAACCAACAAGAATTCTGACTTTTCTTTTTTTCCATTTGTGTATTAGGTGGTTGTGAATGCCCTTTTAGGAGCAATTCCATCCATCATGAATGTACTTCTGGTTTGTCTTATATTCTGGCTAATTTTCAGCATCATGGGCGTAAATTTGTTTGCTGGCAAATTCTACCACTGTGTTAACACCACAACTGGTGACATGTTTGACATCAGCGAAGTGAATAATCATTCAGATTGCCTAATACTAATAGAAAGAAATGAGACTGCCCGATGGAAAAATGTGAAAGTAAACTTTGATAATGTAGGATTTGGGTATCTCTCTTTGCTTCAAGTTGTAAGTGAACACTCTTTTCTCTGAAATGTGTTTATTGTCTAGAATAATAACAAAGTGATGACATACAGCTGTTGTGTAGTACTAAGAAGAAAATTTATATATCCTTTTTTCTAATTTTGATTTATTAGTACGTTTATGAGCCCAGATGGGTGGAAGTGTCAGTATATTTAAACAGTGCAGACACAGTTTCTCATATGAACAAATTGATGACTAAATCAACAAATTTGCTAATATTTTTCCTATTGCAATTGGAAAGCTTGGTTCACTGATGGATCACCCCCTCCCCTCAAACACACACCCTAAACACACCTGACTGGATTGTAACAAATTGGTGAGAATTAATTGCTACTGAGTTATATCATTTGGATTGAAGATTGGGGAATGATATTTAGGCTTTAGGATTAGCTCCTCATAGTGAAATGGAATAATACCAGATAGCACTCAGAAACAGAAATGAAACACAAGCAGCTGTTATCCCATTGCAAATGGCCTTTAGTACAATTATAGAAGTCTTTTTTTCCTCTAAATATTAATGTTTTCACTACTGGGTCTCTAAGACTGAAAAACCATTCACAATGTATAAAAATATAAAAGATGGTAGCCTCTTGAACATTTTCATTTGATGCAGCTTCTGACCGCAGCTGCATCACAAAGCAGTGGATAAAAAGAGTCCAGAGTATTTGAAAAACATTGTAAAAATACTGTTCTATTTTGGCCACTGAAAACTCATATTAAAAAAAAAAAACCTGCATAAATTTGTTCCTGTAGTTCTATAGTCCTTAGGGCAGAAATCTATTTTATTTCACCAGGGTTGTGTTTCCAACTGTTCAACCAGGAGATTAAGCAAGCAAACAAGCTTGCGCTGATCAAAATCCTCCTGCATCTCTTTCAGAGTACTATGGCTCTTTTGCAAGTTCTCTCTACCTTCTTGTTAGAAATTCTTACTTCTCTTGTAGATGTTTTTGATTTATTCTAAATGTTCATGGAATTAAAATAGAGATTTTTAATATTTGGACAAGTATGATTTCTTTGAATATTATAGTAGACACATGATGGTATTTCCTTGGGCACTTACCCTAACCCTTAACTGATAACCACACTTGTAAATATCACTAATATATATCACTTCCTCCATAAAATTGAGAAAGAAAAATTGAAAATTTCAAGCAATCCCTTAAAATGCTAGGGTAAAGATGCTGCACTAAGCCAGTAAATAAATTCTGCTACCAGAGTACTGATTTACACTTGGCTATATATACAGAATCATCTCTCTGTTGGTTAGCAATTCATTGAAATGGTTCCTTGAATCACCTTTTACTGCTTTTGTACCTAGTATATAATGAACTTGTTCTGTCATTGACCTCAGCCATTGACACATTCGAAATTTCCCTCTTTGATAGACAAATAAGTTCTATTTTCTAGCTAAGAGTCTTTACTTTTTCTTCATTGCCATCGCAAGCACCCATACTTGACTTTCTTCCCATGACATCTACCACTTCATAAGTGTTAGTGTTACAAAAACAAAGATGTGTTAAGATACAGATGCTAAAAGCTTTTTGATAGACTTTCTGACTAAGGAATAATCCTCTCAGGTCCATAGTGTTCAAAACTCATATTCTAGAACAAGTATCAAGTTACTATAAATTATTACACTTGGAATACCAAGTGTCTACTGTACTATTTTCACTTTTCTTACCCAAATTAACTCACTCTCATCAAAAGTTGCAGAAAAGAAAGTGGAAGATAGGATTATTTCTGATGTTACGCTTCAAAATTCTTAAAATGTTAGCTGCAACTGACTTTTGGATACCTGTATGATCTTTAGAGTGTTACAATCAAGAGAAATTGTAAGCTTTCAGTCACTTTGATCACCCTGTAGATAGGTGTTAGTGGATGATCATCAGGTCTAAGATGTAGTTGTTTTGCTGCTATGAACATTACTAAATGTGTTGGCATTTGTAAGACTTTCTAAAAGTATCCCACCAAATCTTGATAGCACTTTAAACTGCATGATTCCATTAACTAAAGAACTGAAAAGTATTTTTCAGTTGGTTGTCAAGCAGGAGGATATATCAAAGGACCATTCTATTCATTATATGGTGTAGAAATAAAGAGACTTACTGAGATATTGTTGGTCCAAAATCCATGTAAAATTTGTTTTGAGATACATTTTTAAAATGTTCCTTTTAAAGAAATGTATCAGTAAGGATATTTATTAAATATTGGGTCTGAATTACTTCTACCCCAAAATAAAACATGCATGTCCTTTTTAATAGGCCACATTTAAGGGATGGATGGATATAATGTATGCAGCAGTTGATTCCAGAAATGTAAGTATTCTTTACATTCTAAGTCTTTTCACAATTTTGATTAGACATTAAAAATAATTTAACAGAGCATAGCAGCTAAATGGAATGATTTTACAATGATTTTTTAAAAAGAAAAACTATGATTCAAGACTCAAGTATAGCAGTAGTATGCACGCATATAGCAGTATTTATCAGAAATCTTACTAAGATATATCAAAACAGAAGTGCAACGAAAGTAACACAGTCATATATTTAACAACTAACAAATATCCTTCTATTGACTATTTTTCTATTTTGTTTCCTTTCAATCTATCAATTACATACTCACTAATAATTTTGGCATGATAAAACAAATGTGAAGAAATATATGATTGCTATCCGTAGTTTACCCTCCATATTGGACAAGTAAAGGATGTTGTCTAGGCAGTGTAAGATTTCTGTAACAGTCACTTTAAAATCCATTCCTTTATGTGATGATACACTGTGCTCAGTCACTTCAGTCGTGTCTGACTCTTTGTGACCCTATGGACTGTAGCCCACCAGGCTCCTCTGTCCATGGGATTCTCCAGGCAAGAATATTGGAGTGGTTGCCCTTCTCTTCTCCAGGGGATCTTCCTGACCCAGGAAATGAATCTGTGTCTCCTGTGTTGTAGGCAGATTCTTTACCACTGAGCCATCTGGGAAGCGCCCTTTATATGATCCATAAATTTACTGGAGCCTTTACAGACTGTTATCATTTCTATGATCAACAGTTTCCTTTAAGTTTCTATCACCTAAGACCTACTTTTTTGATTTTTCCTACTACAGCCTTTTTTAGACTTCAAGAAGAATTAAAATCCATGCTCATTCCAAATCTGCTCTTCAAATTTTGTACAATTTAGTATTTTCTCTTTATCTTTCCATTCTTAGGTCCCATCTGTTTAGCCTATAAACATGATGGATGACCTTTGCCCCCATAATCTTTAAACTGACCTAAGAAGCTCCCTTTTATCTTTCCTGATATACATTTTCCATAAATGATTCTAGTTTTGTGTTGAGTACCTTCCTGATATCCTCCAGAGTTATTTTACTTTGTTATTTTGTTTTGTGTGTTTGGTTGGTTTTTAACTCTAATATCTTTAGGAGGACATGAATATATTAGGGCATTGTCTTATAGTGACTCATTTATGTCTTTGTTACATGCTAAGTAAAAGCTCAAATGCTTATTTCTCATGAGTACACTCTAGAGATTAAATTACTGGTTGAGGATTTAGCAGATGGCATGTCCAGTTGGATGCTAAGTCCCCTTCAGTTGGATCTGACTCTTCGCAATCCTATGGACTGTAGCCCACCAGTCTCCTCTGTCCATGGGATTTTCCAGGCAAGAATACTGGAGTGGGTTGCCATGCCCTTCTCCAGGGGATATTCCCAACCCAGGGATAGAACCCAAGTCTTTAATGTCTCCAGCATTGGCAGGCAGGTTCCTTACCACTAGTGCCAGTTAATGTCTACTTAATCTGAAAAATTCAGTGACTGTTACACTGTTATAGGCAGTGTCAAACTGCCTATTTATTTAGATGTCAAACATCTAAATAAATAAATAACTAAATTGTTTGCTAAATAAATTCACACATCAGGAATGATTATTTCTAAACATAATCTATACATATTTACTGATGTAAAATGTTTTCACTAGTAATTTTTAAATTATAAAAATGTAGTATGTTAAAAATTGCCAAATTTAGTATACTACTGTTCAAATGGCAACATATTGGTTGTATTTGTAGTTAGAAAAAAAATAATTTCTAAATCATTTTATGGTATTTTTTTACATAACACCTCCTTTTTTACTTAAAAAATTATCCTAAAGGCTAATTTCAGAGATTATTTTTAGAAGTAGCTGATTTATAAGAAATAAAAGTACTGCTTAAGTATTACTAAAAATTTTATTATCTATTCTCATGAAAAAGCAACAATTACTTCCAGCATCAAATGTATTATAATGTCTAAAAAGTATTCTCCTTTGGTAGGTGGAACTCCAGCCTAAGTATGAGGAAAGTCTATACATGTATCTTTACTTTGTTATTTTCATCATCTTTGGGTCCTTCTTCACCTTGAACCTGTTTATTGGTGTCATCATAGATAATTTCAACCAGCAAAAAAAGAAGATAAGTATTTCTAATATTTTCTCTCCCACCAAGATAATAAATCATTTGGAGGGCTTTCAATACCAAATGAGTACTTTAACTCAGAAACCAAATGGGATTATATATTACAATCTATTTTTTGCATGCTTCCTCTCTGCCATTCACTGCCCATGTCTTTGCTAAGAATGACTGTGTTCCATATTTCTGTGCATAGGCTCACAAAATCTCCTCTTTAAATAAAAACAAACAAACTTCAGGCACCACATTTTCTCTTTTGAAAAAAAAAAATAACTAAAAAAGAACTGGAAGAGAACCCAGACATATACCTCTTTCCCAGACTCAGCTTATTGTTTATCCCTATGACATCTCCCCTTAAAATATATTGTCCAACAAAAACCTTTAGAATGCAACAAATTATACATGAGATGTAAGCTTCTTCTGGTGCTTCTTTTCACACTTTAAAATTCTTTATTAAAAAAAAATAAATAAATAAAATAAAATTCTTTATTGGCTCCATCTATATATTCCCACTTCATTCTCTCTGATATTAATTATAAGCTATCAGTTCTAGCTTTGAATTGAAAGTTCTTTATTAATTAGTATCATTTATAAAGCCCACTTATTATCTAATTATATATGTACATTATCATAAAATAGAAAGTAAAGAAATATCTTTACTCAGGAATAACCATTATTCACATTTTATGTTTTGCTGTATAAACTTTTTCTACACACATTCTTATTACTGAAATTATTTTATCTATAATTATAAATTATTTTTGACTTAACATATATATTTCCCTTTTTAATCCTTCATATATACATTATCATAATTTACTTAACCATTTCCAAGTAGACTGATGATATAGGTTATTTTTAACCTTTAAGGATTAAATAGTGCCTGGTCAAAACTCTTTGTGCCAAAAAAACTGGAGCCTTTAACGATTTCTTTAAGATAAATTTCCAGAGTAAAGTGTTTTGCTTTCCTACTCATAGTACCAATATGGCTGTGCTCAGGTCACCACTGATACACTAGCATCAAGCATTCTCTCTGTTTTTTGATACTTGGTATTTGATATATGAAAATTGTATTTAATTTTCATTTTCATGTCTTTTATTATTAGTAGGTTTGAATATGCTTTCAAGGGCTATTTTTTGCCATTTATATTTCTTCCTTCATATACTGACCCTTCATCTCATTTGTTCAGTCTGTTTTCCTATTATATAATTGCTTCCATTGTATGAGGCTCTTTCATTATAGAACATGCCCTCCTTTGTTATTACTAATATTACTCTGTCATCATTATCAAGCTATTTCATTTCACTTATTAGCTTAAATTCCAGTTGTCTGTAACTACTGGCCTGTCACATACCTGCCAAACTTATGACTTTGACTTTTCCCCTAACTCTTCTACCAACTTCCCCAGTTTCCTTTCTAGCCTTTTGTTCCAATTCTTGGCAGAGTGACAGTGGCTCTTTATGAGTAACTCGAAACCATCACGCAATATACCTACCTTAACTCTTTGCTACATATGAATAAGAAAATCATTGTCTGAAAATTCTGAAAGACAGTGTGTCTAGTGTAAGGAACCAAGTATTTAGTGACTCAGTGAACCAAATAGTACTACTTCCTGAGTTTACAGTCTTGGGTAAAATACTTAACCTCTCAGTTTGTGGGATTGTTTTCCTCCATAAAATAATAATAAAAATCATAAAGTCAATTTTGGATGATTGAAATAAATAAGATTATAGTATCTAAAACTAGTTTTAATTTTTCACTTTAAAATCCTAGGCAAATAATGCTAATTGGTTGAATTTTGTGTTTCCTTTTTTAATGGTCCCTTTCCTAAGTTTAACATTGAAAGAAGGAAGGTACACAGTTTTAACCAGTTTTTATTTTTCTTTTCTATACTTTGGAGGTCAAGACATCTTTATGACAGAAGAACAGAAGAAATACTATAATGCAATGAAAAAATTAGGATCAAAAAAGCCACAAAAGCCTATACCTCGACCAGGAGTAAGAAATACCAAATGATATGGGGGAAAATGTACAAAAACAAAAATTTGCCTAGTTTTTCTCACAGAAGAGATAGCAGCTAACATTTCTAGCAGCAAAGATTTCTCCCACTTTTAGAGCATCATTAATTCATGCATTTTATGGTAATGGTAAAATAATTTTTTACAGGAAGAGGCCAAAAGGAAAAAGAGGAAACAGAAAATGTACCTTTATTGTCAAGTCAATTAGAATTATACAACTAGAATCGAAATGAAAAACCAAAAGACACATAGGCAGTGTTATGTGCACAAGAAATTTGATCATGTAACTCAAGAGTAGTTGCTGAGTCATGCATATAGAGAAGTAAATCTTTGATAGGGTTCCTGATAAACAAGTTTAACAGTTTCCTGATAAACAAGTTGATGAACTGTTAAGTGAAATAATACCTTACTTCCATTTTATTTTTCATTAGAGGTACCAAGTATTTTGGAGATGAAAAGACTTCTAGTATCTAATATTCATATATATGGCTATAAAGTTAGAAATTACTAATGTCTACAGAAGTCAGAGCCAATAAGTACAATTCATGATGATAAGAAACAGGTGTCATGTTTCCATGACAATCAATGAAACAACTGCTATGAAATAGAGAGCCTTATCCCACATTGTGTTGATTTTTATGATGATGACATGTGAGGTTAAAGCAACCCCTGGGGTGTACTGGGGAATAAAATGTTAATGAACATTCATATTCCTATTGTGCTAGCCCACACTTGCTTTCTTGAGAATGATAAAAAAACATATGCTGTCCTCTGTGAAGGCTTAACACTGAAAGTAGAAATGAGTCAATTACGTGTAGGAAAAATGTAAGACAGAAGATATCCTCAAAGTTCTTCAGTGGCCTAGGAAAGTGGGTCAGACAGTGAAAGTGAAGTGAAATTGAAAGTCCCTCCATCATGTCTGATTCTTTGCAACCCTGTGGACTATACAGTCCATGGAATTCTCTAAGCAAGAAGCCTGGAGTGGGTAGCCTTTCCCTTCTTCAGGGGATCTTCCCAACCCAGGATCGAACCCAGGTATCCCACATTGCAGGTGGATTCTTTACCAGCTGAGCCACAAGGGAAGCCCAGTGGGTCAGACAATGGCCTGCAATGAATGACAGTGGCAAAATCACAGATCAGTGAAAAGCGCCATGGGTTTTTGACATCAAAGCATAAGGAATGTCTTCCGGTTTGATTATCCCTGTGTAGGCTCAGCATTCTGTGTGTGACAATATCAGCAAAGACTGCTTGGTGGAAGAACATCACTATTGCCACACAGGGACTTTAAATGCATAATGTTATAGCTGTGTGTGGCCTCTCAGAGTAGTGTGTAATAGTATGCAGTGTTTCTTATCAGAAGTCCCTTTTTGACAAGGGATTGTTATTCTGTGGAATATATTTTGGTAAATAGTAATTTGGATAACTAAATTTAAAAACTTAAATGTGATACACACCATCTTTCACGAAATTCAGAGCCAGTGGTTCTTCGGTACAATCCTAGACAGTCAGTACAGAAACTACTTATATAGAAGTTCATGTGTAGAGGGAAACTCCTCTGTCCCTAAAAGCTTTTCTGTTTCTCTATAGAACAAATTCCAAGGAATGGTCTTTGACTTCGTCACCAGACAAGTTTTTGACATCAGCATCATGATTCTTATCTGTCTCAACATGGTCACCATGATGGTGGAAACCGACGACCAGAGCGACTATGTGACTAGCATTTTGTCCCGCATCAACTTGGTGTTCATTGTGCTGTTCACTGGGGAGTGTGTGCTGAAGCTCATCTCCCTCCGCCATTACTATTTTACCATAGGCTGGAATATCTTTGATTTTGTGGTGGTCATTCTCTCCATAGTAGGTAAGAAGTATTTCAAGCCTTTTAGCTCAATAAAAGAGCAATCACATTTAATTTAGAAGTCATCTGATCACTCAGAGAAAACCACTGTGAAAATTCTGATGTTTTTCATTCAGATGTGTTTGTCTTTCTTACAAAATTAAGCTCCTGCTATACACTGAGTATTGTATCCTGTTCTATCCATTTTAGACTAGGTGTATTATTTGTCAATATAGTAAGTCTCAGTCATTTGAACTAGAAATGTTCTATTAACTAAATGTGCTATTAAGATCGAAATGTCTTTGACATGTTGAAGTTGAATAGTCTATACAATATGTAAATGACTCTGTTGAAAAAAGGGATAGAAATTTAGTCTGATACTCAGGAGAGACAGTACATCAGAGACATAGAGTCATTGGCATACAGATAAGAGTGGAAGCTGGTACTAATAAGGAAGAATACAGAGTGAAAGAGAGTAAAGCAAAGAACAAAATGTCAGTGAAAATGGTAGGTTCTTTAATGCAGAGTATCAGAGATTTTCTAGATTACCTTGCAATGTATAATAATGATGCACAAAAGAAGTGATTTGGCATGGAACATCATTTCATCAGTCATACACTTCAAAGCCTGGAATGTCAACAGGTCACATGAGCAATAACCCATCTAACTGAAGATACAACTCCAGCCCCAGTGAAGTGAAGAGGTCTGTCTGTGGGCCTAAAGTATCCATTTTTTCCCTAAAGCAGATGATATGATTGAATAAATATTTTACCATCCAATATGGGGCACCTCTGTTGGGCAGATTTTTATGCCATTCCCCCTCTGAAGAAGTTGATCTTTTATCCAACTTATATGTTGTATGTACCCTTTGATTCCCATAGTATTCTGTGGTATTAACTAGTTGTGGATAGGGTACTTAGTTGTATTCACCTCTCTTTCTTTCTCTGTCTCTCTTTCCCTCTCTCATACAGACACAAACATGCTTATTTACTCTTTACAAAATGAGATAGTGTAATTCAAAGATACTTGGTTTCTTGAGCTCCTCTTCAGCTCATTCATTATTTCACTATTTCGAAGGTAAATGGATAAAGACGCTCTAAGTAAGAGGGCTAAGACACAGATGTAGGAAACCAGAAAAAGCATCAGCTTAAATCCTTTTAGAAATGCACCAGAGCATATATAAATATATACATCTATATATGAATATTATAGTGGAAACTTAGGAAAGCATCATGTTCATGGAGAGATGAATGCATTCAAAACTACAGATAGGTTTATATGGGGAAGGACTGAATACAGGTTATATGATTTAGTGTTTCAGAAAAAAATCATCGTGTTCACTGTATTTTTATAAACATTTACATATACTGTCAGCTACTGCTCTTCAGACAAACTTGAATTTTTAACTTGTTTTTTTAGATTCAGTCTTTGGATTTTCTGTAAGCAAAACTAGTCTATCAATACCCCTCAAGGATAAAATATACTATAAAATCCTTATTGAATTGAATACTATCTTAGTCACCTTGGAGTTTGCCAGGTAGTGCAGTAGTAAAGAGTCCTCCTGCCAATACAGCAGATGCAGGAAATGTGGGTTTGATCCCTGGGTTGGGAAGACCCTGTGGAGGAGGAAATGGCAACCCACTCCAGTATTCTTGCCTGGAGAATCCCATAGACAGAGAAGCCTGGCATGTTACAGTCCATGGGGTCGCAAAGAGCCAGACATGACTGAGTGACTAACACTTTCACTACACTTTTCAACTGAATTTTAGTACTCTGAAATTTACCTGTGAGCCTTAACAAAATTTGAGTATTAATTTAATGGATAACTTCTTCACTAGTCAGTACCCTCATCTTTTTTGTCCATAGGTATGTTTCTGGCTGAGCTGATAGAGAAATATTTTGTGTCCCCTACCTTGTTCCGAGTGATCCGTCTTGCCAGGATTGGCCGAATCCTGCGTCTGATCAAAGGGGCCAAGGGGATCCGCACGCTGCTCTTTGCCTTGATGATGTCCCTTCCTGCGCTGTTTAACATCGGCCTCCTGCTCTTCCTGGTCATGTTCATCTATGCCATCTTTGGAATGTCCAACTTCGCCTATGTTAAGAGGGAGGTTGGAATTGACGACATGTTCAACTTTGAGACCTTTGGCAACAGCATGATCTGCCTGTTCCAGATTACCACCTCTGCTGGCTGGGACGGATTGCTAGCACCTATTCTCAACAGTAAACCACCCGATTGTGACCCTAATAAAGTTAACCCTGGCAGCTCAGTTAAAGGAGACTGTGGGAACCCATCTGTTGGGATTTTCTTCTTTGTCAGTTACATCATCATATCATTTCTGGTCGTGGTGAACATGTACATTGCTGTCATCCTGGAGAACTTCAGTGTTGCTACTGAAGAAAGCGCAGAGCCCCTGAGTGAGGATGACTTTGAGATGTTCTACGAGGTTTGGGAGAAGTTTGATCCCGACGCCACCCAGTTCATGGAATTTGAAAAGCTATCTCAGTTTGCAGCTGCTCTTGAACCACCGCTCAATTTGCCACAACCGAACAAACTCCAGCTCATTGCCATGGATTTGCCCATGGTAAGTGGTGATCGAATCCACTGTCTTGACATTTTATTTGCTTTTACGAAGCGGGTTCTGGGGGAGAGTGGAGAGATGGATGCCCTTCGAATACAGATGGAAGAGAGATTCATGGCCTCCAACCCATCGAAAGTCTCCTATCAGCCAATAACTACGACTTTAAAGAGAAAACAAGAGGAAGTGTCTGCTGTTATTATTCAGCGTGCATACAGGCGCCACCTTTTAAAGCGAACTGTAAAACAGGCATCATTTACGTACAACAAAAATAAAATCAAAGGTGGGGCTAATCTTCTTGTAAAAGAAGACATGATAATTGACAGAATAAATGAAAACTCAATTACAGAAAAAACTGATCTGACCGTGTCCACAGCAGCTTGTCCACCCTCCTATGATCGGGTAACAAAACCAATTGTGGAAAAGCATGAGCAAGAAGGCAAAGATGAAAAAGCCAAAGGGAAATAAACACAAATACATAAAAATCACTGGGTGACAAATTGTTTACAGCCTGTGAAGGTGATGTATTTTTGTCAACAGGACTGCTTTAGGAGGTCAATGCCAAACTGACTGTTTTTACACAAATTTACTTAAGGTCAGTGCCTACAATCAGACAGTGACCCCTTGTTGGAAAACTGTGACTGTGTAAAAGGGAGATGACCTTGACGGGAGGTTACTGTTCTCACTACCAGCTGACACTGCTGAAGACAAGAGACAAAATGGCTACGTAGACTGTAGGGACCAGTTCAAAGGGGTGCAAACCTATAATTCGGGGGTTGTTTAACACGAAAACACTGTAGTGTAGTAATTGTATCCACTCTTTGCATTTCGACTGCCACATTTGTCACGTTTTTACAAAATCTGTTAGTGGATTCATCTTTTTTTTAGTCCATATGTTGTTTATTATATGTGACTATTTTTGTAAATGGGGTTTCTGTTGGGAAATAGATTAAAGGACCTCTTAAACAGGTATGCCACTGGGGGTTATGGCAATCACATGGCCCTCCCATCTGCACAAAGACATGGTTTGCATGAGGGCATGCTACACTTAGAGATCATGCATGAAAAAAGTCACAAGGAACACAATGAGCTCTTAAATTCCATCTATGTTTCTGGGAGGGGTGATTAGGTGATAACTGGAGGTGCTTTGCTGATCTTGTTTTGTCAAATCCAATCCCTAGACCAAGTATGTCATTTTAGGGGGATAGCCCATTAAATCTTAGCAGGTGCAAACTTCACTCAAATGTCAGGAATCTTAAGTGTTACATTTCTGTTTATTGTATTTAAAAAATACTGAATAATGAGTATTGCTTCTCCCTTAAAGACGGAATTGACCAAAAGAACCCTTTATAAATTTCTGCTTAATCCTGCACTTTGTTTAGCCATCTTCAGCTCAGTAAGGTTGACAATGTATATGTTAATAAAATGCTATTTATTATGTAAATAGTCATTTTACCCTGTGGTGCATGTTTGAGCAAACAAATAATGACCTAAGCACAGTATTTATTGCATCAAATATGTACCACAAGAAATGTAGAGTGCAAGCTTTACACCGGTAATATAATGTATTCTGTACCATTATAAATAGTTTGGATGCTATGAATGCATGTTTCTATTACCATGCTGCTGTATCTGGTTTCTCCCACCGCTCAGAATCTCATTTATGAGAAACCATATGTCACTGGTAAAGTCAAAGAAATTGTTCAACAGATCTCATTTATTTAAGTCATTAAGCAATAGTTTGCAGCACTTTAACAGCTTTTTGGTTATTTTTAAATTCTAAGTGGATAACATATGGTGTATAGCCCGACTGTACAGACATGTTTAAAAAAAAAAAAACACTGCTTAACCTGTTAAAATGTGTTTAGAATTTTATAAGCAAATATAAATACTGTAAAAAGTCATTTTATTTTATTTTTCAGCATTATGTACATAAATATGAAGAGGAAATTATCTTAAAGATTGATATCACAATCACTTTCTTACTTTCTGTCCATAGTACTTTTTCATGGAAGAAATTTGCTAAATAAGAAATGAACACAAGATTGGGTAGTTGTAGATTTCTGCTTTTTTATTACATTTGCTACTTTTAGATTATTTCATAATTTTAAGGGGCAAACATAGATTCACAACTGACATCCAAATTATGCTTTGCAAATGGAAAAAAGGTATAAATTTTTATTTACGTTTTTGGTAGTGCCTATACTAACTGATTGAAGGTAGTGTTTATTTTTCATTTGCGTCTTTTTTTTCTAACTTCTGTTTATGTTTCCATTTATTTGAAGTCATGCTGCTCTAGATTGCTCTAAATATAATGTGGGTTTCACAGTTTTTTTTCCCCACAAGAACAGAGAGTAGTGAACTTATGTAGTTAATTACATCAGGATATTTTGTTTCTTACAGAAGCAAACTATAGGCACCTCTTTTTCTTAAAACTACTTAGAATACTTAAACTGTATTCGTGAACTGCATGCTGGAAAATGCTACTATTACCCTAAATGATGCTAACCAACATTAAAAATGTGCAAACTAATAAAGATTACATTTTTTATTTTATTGTTTGCCCGGTTACTTTTGGTTAACCATGTTGTGTAACAAGATAAGTTTTATTCTACAGATTGAGGGAGAAGGGGAGTTATACACACACACACACACACACACAC
>NW_011495014.1:3185721-3215307 GCF_000754665.1 Bison bison bison
ACCCACACACCAAGACACACCCACACCCACACACACCCACACCCACACACACACCCACACACCCCCACACACCCTGGGCTGAGAGCAAGAAAACTTGGGGTAAGAATGAGACTGGAGGGAGTGGCCTACCAGGGAATACAAGCAGCAGATTATAAACCGGAGGCTCTAGCAGAACAAGAAGCAAGGTTGGGTGGCCACTTAAGGTACAAACAGAATCCCCCAAAACCTATTAAAATATTAGAAGTTGCTGTGTGTGAATGGGGTGTTTTGTTTGCTCCTCCAGAACCACTCTTCCTGCTCCTCCATCATGCTCTGTGTGAGGGTGAATTTGTAAATTGAATCAACAGGCTCTCTTACCCTCCAGATGGCAATCGGTTTGGCCAATGGGAAACCCCAGCAGGAAAACACCATCAGGAAAGCAGGAGAACAGTGAAGCTGGGTGTTTATACCTAGTGTCATCTTTGCCAGGTTGCTCTGGGTTGGCAGTGCTGCCTTCATCAAAGGTCATACTTCCAGTCAGACAGCCCCTCCTCCAATGAGAGCTACTTTGTTGAGGGGCTGGTCATCACTCTCTGCCTTGCTCCCTTAGACCTGTGGCCCCTTTATCTTGCTGACATCTTTGTAAATGGCCCTTCATGAAAAACGTCTCTCTTGCCTCATTTCAGTGTGCCATCTGTCTCTCACCTGGATGAAACAGTGATTAAAATAGCCTGTGAAAGTGGGCGACAGGCAAAGATTTGCCCTGGGTCAGCTTGGAGGCTTAATCTAACCAGCATTAGCAGATGGAGAAAGAGGAACTGGGGAAACTGCAGTCAAGTCGAGCACAGATTTCACAGAGATCATGGAGCAGTTACTGGAGTGGCCCAAACAATAAAAGTGACAGCTGAAGGAACATCTAAATTTATGGGAGAAGAGAAGCCTCATTGTTTCAGATTTGCACAATGTCAGTTATGAAGTCTGAAAGAGGACGTGACCTTGATGAGAAGAGGAGCAATCACACACAGTGCTTCTCCCTATCCTTCAGCTTCCTGACCTTGTCTCTTCATGACATCATTGCTCTAAAACACCAGGGCAACTAATTCTGAAAAGAATTTCCTCTTTCTAACCAACAAAAATAAGGATTATAGGATAATCCCTACAGATTTTTTTAATGTTCCACATTCATACCAGTACTCACTGGTACCTTTTCAAATATAAAGCAAATTGGTGAAACATAATCATATAAATCACCATAGTCATTTTGGTATTATTTTTACATAGTGAAAGATAGTAACAGATTATAATCCGTTGGATAAAATAAGAATTCACAAGTATGTACTAACATAAATGGAAAAAGTGAAAAGCTCTTCCTCACAGTTGAATATTAACTAACAAATGTAGAAGAAATAATGAAGCTAGAAAATTACCACTTGGCAACCATCATAAAGACATTCATGCAAGAAGAATCAATGAATACTAAAACTCATGGGTGAAAGTTTGACAAGGAATAGGACATTTACATTGTCTCAAAGTATTTCTTCTGCATTAAAATTTTTTAAAATAAAGCTTACAGTGGAGACACCTAGCAGACACCATCTTCAATTATGGGACAGTTCTGAAGAAGACATCACTTCTTGGTATCCAGTCAAAATGGCATAACCAGAATTTAATCATAAGGAAAATCAAATTGAGGACATTCTATGAAATGACTGAACTCTTCAGAAATGTCATGAAAAGCAAAGACAGGGTAAGGAACAAGTTGAGGTTGAAGAGTTATGAAAACTAAATACAACATGTGATTCTGGATTGAATACTGGACTGGAAAAATAGTAATAATTATGGATGTTACTGGGAATACTGACTAAATTTGAATATGGACTCTTGATTAAGTACTAGTATTATAAAAGTATTTTAATTTCCTTAATTTTATAAAGTCTAAATGAGGCTATTACATAATTATGGGTAATATCCTTACTCTCAGAAAATGCACATTAAAGTATTTAGGGATGAGTGGGATGTGTTCTTGCCTGGAGAATCCCAGGGATAGGGGAGCCTCGTGGGCTGCCGTCTATGGGGTTGCACAGAGTCGGACACGACTGAAGCAACTTAGCAGCAGCAGCAGCAGCAGGGATGATGTCTGCAACTCACTTTTGAGTGGGATTGAAGGACAACTAAAGGACTTCCCTGGTGACTCAGATGGTAAAAATTTCTACCTGTAATGCGGGAGACCCGAGTTCAAGTTGATCCCCTGGAGAAGGAAATGGCAACCCACTCCAGTATTCTTTCCTGGAAAATTCCACAGACAGAAGAGCCTGGTGAGCTACAGTCCATGGGGTCACAAAGAGTCGGACACGACTGAGAGACTAACACAGAAAAGGCAATGAATTATATGTGTATATGTGTGTGTGATAAAGATATATGTGTGTGTCTTCAAGGAAGTGAAGATTTTTTTGTTGCTCTTGTGTTACTGCAGTGTGTGTGTGTGTGTGTGTTCACTTTATCACCTGTTTTCCTGTGTTCTGGAATTTATGATTCTACTCTTAAAATTATATAAACTATTTCTAGTTACTTCAAAGAAAACTGCATTTTAATTACTATTCTTGTTTTCCAGAAGTTGTGTTTTTGAAGAGACAAATGATTACATTCCTTATCCTTTGTGGTAACCCTTATGTTACTAAAAATAAGAATATTTTTAGGAGAGATCTGTGGTTAAGACTCCAGTATTTGAAGCTAGATCTATTAAATTGGAAACTTGTGATCTAAACTCTGGTGATTCTGCCTGTATTGTAATAGAAGGTGTCTTATTGGCTATATGAGCCCCTGGGGTCCAGATATTTTAAGTACCAACCAATAACCCCAAACTCAGCTCTACAGGCCAGCACCCACATGACAAGTATTTCACATGCCACAGTTAACCATGGAAATTATGAATGATGTGATAAATATTTATAAAGCTGCTGCTGCTGCTGCTAAGTCGCTTCAGTCGTGTCCGACTCTGTGCGACCTCAGAGACGGCAGCCCACCAGGCTCCCCCATTCCTGGGATTCTCCAGGCAAGAACACTGGAGTGGGTTGCCATTGCCTTCTCCAATGCATGAGAGTGAAATCACTCAGTCGTGTCCGACTCCTAGTGACCCCATGGACTGCAGCCCACCAGGCTCCTCCATCCATGGGATTTGCCAGGCAAGAGTACTGGAGTGGGGTGCCATCACCTTCTCCTATTTATAAAGCTAAACATATTCAAATTAAAGAACTTTACTGTAAAAATGTGCCTTTTTAATGTTTTATTTCCAAAGACTAAAAACATTTCATGTTAAAATGCTCTTTTTGAAATGATGAGAATAAATGATAGTGGGTTGTTTCAATATTTTATTTAGCTAAGTTACAAATTGGCAACCCTGTATTGGTCCTCCCATTTGTATTTTACTGATGCAGCAAATCAAGAGTCTAGGAACCAGTGGGATAGACAATCAGTACTCAACCTCATAAGCTTGTATGTTCACAAGTGTGTAACGAAAAGTTTGGATGCTAGAACTATACAAACTATATTAAAGTCTGCAAATTTGTCCTGTAGTTATTTATTCTACCATACATGGACTAAATTTCATACTATTATGTAATAAGATGAATGCTTCTTAGTCAACTATGTATTGAAATGTTCATAATCAAAATATTATTGCTTTAATCATGTACAATAGCACTTCTAGTACTGTCCTTCCTGGAACATAGGAATATTCTCCTAAATTGTCAATTAACACTGATTCAGTCAGTGTGGCAGCAAGGGCACTAGAGAAGAAAAATATTCTGGGCAATCAAGTATTGTTGGGGAAACTGCATCACCAAGAAATTCTTGACATCAGTAACAGATAATCTGCAATGTCAACTGAGTACTCAGTGTTGAGTTATTGCCCTCTCTTGTGTCTTTATTCTCTCCTTTTGATTGCTTCTTTCTGTCCAACTTTGCACTTTCAAAACTGTCTTTCTAATCTTGAAAAATAACTTTTCTCAACCCTGATGCATTTTTTTCTCATTGTTCATATCTCATTCCTTTTTAAAAAATATCTTTTAAATTCAGGGTTCTATACTCAACACTTTCACTCTTGGTTAAAATTAAATGAAATATAGGTCCCAATGATATTGATGAGAAAATTTGGCTGTGAATATTCTTATTGACATAAGCACATGGAGTATTCATATACTATGCTGGTAATTATCCTTCTCAATAACACTATGAAGAAAAGACTGGAAAATACAAAAGGTGAATATAGAAAGAAAGAACATTATCCATGTGGAACATAACTGTGTATACTCTATTTCTGGTTATCATGAATTATCTCTTTATTTAATGTTTATTAGAAGAGCAAGATGGTCACAGAACCATTCAATTGTTAACTGCAGTATTTTGTTTGTCTTCCAGGAATGTAGTCTTTATCATGGTATGGAGACCAGAAAGTTCTTAAAATAAATTTATAGGAAATTATATTTTAAGTATAAATTCTTCATTAAAAATATACTGTTACAGGAAATTCAATTTACTTCCTAAGCTTTCATGAATTCACTACCCCATGTTTAACTTGCCACAGTGTGGTGTGTGTTAGAGAACATTAAGATACAAGTTTTATCTTTCTTCTTCAAGCTGTTTGAAATATATTGAGACTCTAACATGGCAGCCCATTTCAGTATTCTTGCCTGGAAAATCTTATGGACAAGGAGACTGGTGGGCTACAGTCCATGGGGTTGCAAGCGTCAGACATGACTTATCAACTAAACCACAACAGATTCAAATATCAAACCAATGTTGAATCTTTTTCTTACAAAGCACCTTCTCATTCTCTTCAGTGTTCTCAAATCTGGCTCTACCTCCAACCAGTCTACAGTTACTCAAATTCAATTATCTTTATTCAGTCTTTATCATATTTTTTATAGATTTTTAGAATTTGATGAAGATGGTCATCACCACATCCTTCACTGAATTGCATCTTCCCTTGCCTTCCATAAAAACTAAGCTTTTCTAGGTCTCTTCTTTCTTTAGGATCTTAGCCTTCACTTTTTAATTGTTCCCCTCTCCTATCAGATTTCTTCTGCAGCATCAGCCTTTTTTTTTGAGTTACAATTCTAACTTTCTGTTGGACTTTTATACTTGCATATATGTCTTCATCGTCAACTTCATACATCCAAAACTGATTTGACCATGTTCTATTCCTCTCAACCACCAGGAAAACTAGCCAGGAGTCAACCTGCTTTCTCAGTCTGTCACTGTTTGGGGTCTTCCTTCAGGCTCAGCAAAAGTAAGTACAAATTACAGAATACATAGAGGAATGGGTGAGTGACTCTACAGCCTTGGATTAGAGAGGGTTGGAAGGAGGATTCAGGGACAGTTATAACTGTAAACTCTGACCTGGATTTGAAGAATGAGAAGGGTGGGGCAGTTCAGATAGCAGAAATATTACAGAATAGTGGTCAAAATGTGTATTCTGTAGATTGCCAAAAAGCAGGGTCATCATTTGAGAAGTTGCTGGAAGAATGCAGGTAAGCAATAATGGAACATAACCCTTGACTGCTTCCTCATCTGTCTTTCTACCTCTGAAATCAAACCCATCCTTCAGGATTCAGTGACATTTTCCTTGTGCCTTATTACTGGAAGAGAATTTTCTCTCCTGTGAACTTCTATGGAATTTTGATGTATATGTTTACACCTGGACAGTTTTGAGAGCAAAGGGAGAGACAATTAATAATTATGCTAAAGCAACAAGCATCAGTGAGGACTCTCCTGGGCAAAGCAGGACATAGGATCACCTCCATGTTCCATTTGTATGGACTTAAACTGCCATGGCACCTTGGTTTATGTTTTCTTCCTCTCATCATCCTTCTCCTCCACTTCTGCCATAAGAATACATACACCAGAAAGTGTACAATTGGCAGAGCTTGGCCTTAAATACCATTGTATCCTCTATAGTAACTTTTTACAGAGAAAGTGCTCTCTAGATATTTAGTAAATGGGCAGATTAGCTAATTTTTAGCACTGTTCTTAGTAGTTCTATTTTTGAAAGCATTGTTTACCACTCTGGGATCTTTCCCTCTTGTATGTTTTTTCACAGGGATATCATTATATGCAAGATATATAAAAGAATAAAACATCACAAAAGTTACAAATGAAAATTGGCCTTGGTATTTTATAGTAATATTGGATTTATATAATATATATTTAAACAGACATAAATTACATCCATAAGAGAACATATACTGTTTTTGTTACTTATAAAGAAATACATATAGATATGAGTGTAGTTATACATATTTGTATATCCAGAAATGTTTGCAAGGTATAAGAGTAAAAAATAGACTTTTGACTCTCTAGAGCTCAAGGACTACATAATATTCACCTCGTTCTGTGCTATGATGGAACTACTGAGTTTACCATTTAAAATTTAATCTCTAAAAGGAATTAGGGCTTCTGGACCATGTTTTTTCTTCAATATCATTTGGCCTGACTCTTATCTGCATTATTAATGTTCCTCGTTCATCAAGGATGGTGAAGAAATGTCTTATTCAGCAGTATTTCTTGCAGTCACAGAAAACACCAAAGGTAACTTCAGTGTGGTGGGCTCCAAGTCTTTGGGCCTATTAGATAACCTCTCTTACCTTTCAATAATCTTAGGACATTAAAAAAATATTTCATCTAAAAGCCCACCAGGACAATAGTTAAAAATTTAGTTCTAAGTCTCATCTCACATTAAATCAGAATCATCAGGATAAGGGCCTAAAAATTTCTATTGAATTGTGCTGTTAGAAAGAGGTAGAAGAAAGTTATAACAAGCTTCCCAGGAGGGTCTTATAAGCAGCAAGTCTGAGAAATCCTGTCTGAGTGATTGGTAATTGGGTAAGGTTCAGGCCTTTAGGAACTCATCATTAGTTGACTGTAGTACTTAATTAATAAAATACTCAAAAGTCAGAATGGACACATCACCAAGTAGCATCTCTGAGTTACCGAGTTTGATTAAGTATGGTCGTGTTATGTATCTAAAGACTTACCAGCAATCTGGGCTGAATAATAACAAGGCAGCTTACATTTCAACCTATGTGATTTAGATTTACTAAAAGAAAAGGAGTTCTAACATCAGGGAGACAATTAGCTCATATAGGCCTTTGTAAAAAATTAGGAAAAATTCCCTTTTATCCTCTGGGGAAAACAACTCTGTGCTGGGACAAGGGATTCAGTAAATGAATTTCAACAGGTACTGTGTAGGAGCTTCTCTTTGAAAGGATCACAGGATACTCTTGAATTTTTCATCTCTCAACATATCTTCCAGGACAAATAATTCTACAACCATAACATCTGTAAGGGGAGGAACCATGCCCATCCTACATGGTATGGAACAGTGCCTGTATTGAACTTTTTAAAAAGTTGAATAAATGAATAACCTACCACCTTAATAGATATTGCAAACTGCACTGAAAGCATCCTTCACAATATCTTGAAATTTAGGACCAACCAATAATACTTTCCACAAAGCCAATAATACTTTCTTTTTTTTTTTTTTGCAGGGAACCTAACAATCAGCCTGTATGACAGTGTCATATTTCAGAAGGTGGGAGCTGCATGACATACTATTATTATTCAAAAACAATGACTGCCAGAGAATGAAAATGGGGAGGTATGCCAAATACTATTAGCCCATCTGATGGTATTTAATTCTTATATATTCTATGAATGATATACAAAGAATGCAATTTAAAAACTATGTATATATATGTATATTTTTTCACTGTTTTCACTTTTTTTAAATTTTATTTTATTTTTAAACTTTACAATATTGTATTGGTTCTGCCATATATCAAAATGAATCCGCCACAGGCATACATGTGTTGGATTCTTTATTGTCTGAGCTACCAGGGAAGTCCTTCACTAAATTTTATATGGGCATGGAACAAGAAATTTCTACCTCTTCTTTTAAATCTAGTAAAATTCAAAGCTGAGCATCAGTCCCATTGGATTGCCAGAAAATTTAATCTCATTCAATATTACAGTCTTCTCTCCCAGGACTCAATCGGAATCCCTGAGGCTTATAGGGTGTTTAGTAAGTGGGAAGCCCATCATAGCTTCTAAGGGCAAACTTATTGGCCGCACTGGATCCCTGAGGGTCAGTATTTTAGACTCAACTCTGCTGGGCACACCATGCAACCGTTTTTCGGAAGTTTTGCCTCCTTCTGGGTACACTGTCACAGAAGAAGGGGTGGGGCCCTAGGAATCACGGGACCCTATTGCTTTTGGGCTCTGTCCCGGTTTCAAGGACAAACTCAAGCGCTAAGTTTTTGCAAACTCAGCACTTGACATTAGCATGTATTGCCTCCCTCTCTTGACTTAGATACAATTCTCTGGCTCCTCCTACCCACCAAGAAACCCAGACTCATTTCTTAAATAAACTTATTCCTCTACAGAAGACCCAAGAGCTTTTAAAGTGCCATAAAATAGAATTTCCTGAAATGATGCAAACGACCTCTGTGCTGTCCCAATCCAGCAACCACTAGCCACACGTGGCTACTGAGCATTTGAAATGTGGCCAGTGCAATTGATGAATCTAACTTGTAATCTTAGTTAACCATCATGAAAATGTAAACAGCTTCATGTAGCTAGCAGCCACCTTTCTAAGGGCTTTTACTTCCACCCTGCTACAAAAATACTAATAGTCCAACCATCCACACGAATCAAGGAGGATGGAAAAATTAAAAAAGCAGTAGGATATAGCATCTCAGGAAAGTTCTGTGGTGGTGAGTTAGAGGGGTGTTTATTGTGATGTTCAACTTTTCTGTATGTTTGAAAATTCTCAAAAATTTGTGGAAAAAAAATCCTGCCATAAATTAACACCCAGTTATACATGGATTTATGAGCAGGGATTTTGAGGGAGGAGCTCCAGCCATTTTATTCTTTTTCAGAATTTATTATTTATTGATTTGGCTATACACCGAGTTTTAGTTGCAGCACTCAGGATCTTTATTTAAGCATGTTAACTCTTGGTTGCGACACGTGGGATCTTAGCTCCCAACCACGGATTGAACCTGCATCTCCTGCATTGGGAGTGAGGAGTCTTAGCCACTGGACCACCAGGGAAGTCCCTTGTTTTAATTCAACTGATTCAGACAAACAATAGGGCCAATAAGGAGGGCCCAGAGCCTGAGAAACCAGGAGATAGATGTAAGGAGAGAGAAAATCTAGATACTTTGAGGTGAGAAAAAAATATATATTAGCTGTTAGGGAAAGTAAAAACTCTGCCTCCAGGCTTACCTCTGAATGGAAGGGTTCTCCTCCCCAGGGAGATGGAGGCAGTGTCTTTGGGATGGAGGCACTTTCTCTTAGTCACTGTGAGGCTCCAATGAACTTCTGGCCTCATTTGTCACAGATAAAGAAGTCAGGCTGGCAGAGGGAGAGGTTATTTAGGGCAAGCACGTCGGAATCACGGGCTAGGAAGCAGCGGCAATCCTGTGGCTGTTAACACAGAGATGCTGAAATTTATTCAGGGAGGGACCAAAGGGAAAGCTGAGAGAGGAGGATGAGTGAGAATTGGGTTTGATGTACCCAAAGAAGATCATACTAGAGCATACCATCCTGCATAACCGAGTCGACTGGGCAGGCACAAAGTTGCTATTCGCTCCTTTATTTTTGCAAACTCAGCACTCGACCTTTAGCATATTTTGCCTCTAAGGAGCATTGGGACTGCTTGGAAACACTGCCATAAACAAAGTCCTCCAGAATCAGATTCTTAGAAAGCTAAGGCTGATTCTTCTCAACCTTAAGATAAAAATTAGAACAGAGGTCTGGTTATCTCACATTCAGAAATAACAGAGTGTCTAGGAAGATGTGCAGTGTGAATTTGATGTTGAGGAAGATTTTTCAGAAGTGAGCTTGGACCTATGGGAATAAAATCTAAAGCAATGTACTGTCTACCTAATGTCACACCAGGCAGAGGGAGAATGATTGCTATTCTTTGTTCTTATTCTATCAATCAGAAAAAGATTCTTTAAAGGAGTAGAAGACAGATGGCATCTTGTCAAGATATTCAGTATATCACAGTTTTAAACATTTAAATAATTCATTGTTTCTATTTCAAAATACCAAACTCTTCTGAAATGTGTTTTTCTGTTTTCTCTCTCTTACTTTTGCATAGATGAAATGTCAACATATAGTCAAGAAATCAAGAAAAAAAAATAACCCCTGGTAAATCTCTGTCATGGTATTTGCGTAGAAACATTTGTTACATCAGGTGAGCCAGAAACAAATTTCTTATCCATCAGTTATCTGAGCTTCTCAGGTATTTTAAAAGAAAAACAAAGTTACCATTAACTACTAAAAGAAGTTAACTACTTCTTTAGTAGTTAATTAACTACTAAAAGAAGTTAATTGAAGGAGTTGAGTGGAAGGATTCCTTGGACTACAAGTGATGTTTCACTTCATTCTTGGTATATTAATCCCTGTAACTGCACAGGTTAGTCTGTTTATTGCACTTACTAAAATAGCTATTAAAGCTGTCACTGCTTATAATTTTTCCATTTCCTTTTGTGAATATTTATTCAATGTCTGTCTACCTTTACTAGACTTTATTATTCTCTGTCACTGGTATTCATTTAACATTTGCTGAATGAATGAACGAATGATTAAGCAACACATTGTTAAAACTCAGATCACTTCCTCAACTTTCTCCATAATTAGATCAGATCAGATCAGATCAGTCGCTCAATCCTGTCCGACTCTTTGCGACCCCATGAATCGCAGCACGCCAGGCCTCCCTGTCCAACACCAACTCCCGGAGTTCACTCAGACTCACATCCATCGAGTCAGTGATGCCATCCAGCCATATCATCCTCTGTTGTCCCTTTCTCCTCCTGCCCCCAATCCCTCCCAGCATCAGATCTTTTCCAACGAGTCAACTCTTTGCATGAGGTGGCCAAAGTACTGGAGCTTCAGCTTTAGCATCATTCCTTCCAAAAAAATCCCAGGGCTGATCTCCTTCAGAATGGACTGGTTGGATCTCCTTGCAGTCCAAGGGACTCTCATGAGTCATCTCCAACACCACAGTTCAAAAACATCAATTCTTTGGCGCACAGCCTTCTTCATAGTCCAACTCTCACATCCATACATGACCACAGGAAAAACCATAGCCTTGACTAGATGAAACTTTGCAAAGGAAATATGAAAGGTAAGTGGCTGATCATTAACATCATCTCCCTAATTTACTTAAATGAATAAAATTGGAAAATTTTAAAGGGATGAGTTATGACAAATTTAAAGGGATGAGTTACGAGTTGTTTTTTGCATCGGCAGACTTTTTTTTTGCATTGCCATGCTTCATACACAATGCAAAAGAATGGTACTGTGTGTACTGTGCTATTTGGAGAAGAAAAGAGGACTAGAGAGCATATGACCAGATCCTAATCTCAGAGAGCTAAGATGGCTTGCCCCATAGTGAGGTAAGGAGCCTTCCTATAACTGTGCTATGAAGTTTTCTTGTAAGTGTGCTATGAACTTTCACAAGGTGCTTTTCAATTTTTGAAACATTTTCACATAATCTCATTTAGTCTACATACTAAGAAAACAAATATTATAGTCCCATTCCCAATTATCCATTGCAAAGGTATAAACCAAAGCAGAGAAAAGTAAACAACTTTGCCCAAAATTGCAAAGTTATTAACTTTAAGGAATAGAGCCTTAACTCAGATTCAGCAGTTCTGACTTCAGTTAACTTCTAACTTTTCCATAGTGTCACCTCTGAGACTAACTATGTGCCAGTTTATTTGAATAGTACATATTTGCCCTCTACATTTTCTTGCTCAACTTTATAGTAAAATAGCCTTAAGAAAGAACAAATACATTATCTTTTTATTATTCATAACTGCTTTGAAGGCTAGGTTGGGAGTAGAAAACTGGGGGCCTTTGGGTAGATTATTTCATATTTGGGGGCTTCATCTGTAAAATACAGAGATTGGATAATTGATTCTAAAGTTCTTTCCAGCTCCCAAGTTTAATAATGTTATATGTTTATCTTTTTTATTTTTTGCATACTTACCTTTACTTTTGTCTTCACCAGAACCACCTATTTTTCTTAAGTGTTTTCCTTTAATTTCTCAAATATATCATAAAATAATATAGATACAAGTGTATTGATGTAGGAATTGGGGAGAAGAAAGCCAAACAGAGGCACAACTGAAGGGCTTTAACAGTCCTATAAGATGTGCTAAATGCTTATGGAATCAATACTGTGCTCTGTGTTTGGAGAAGTTGAGAGTATAATTAATTAGAAGTTAAAGTTATTCAGTGACTACTATATACCTAACACTGCTGTGTTCATTAAATATTAACTCATTTAACCTTAACAGCATTCTGAGGTATTAGTCTCACTTTACAGCACAAGCACAGGAAAGTTAAATAATTTGTCCAAGTAAACAGCTAGGGAATGGTGGTATCAAAATTTGATTGCAGGGGTTCCCTGGTGGCTCAGTAGTAAAGAATCCACCTACAGTGTAGGGGGCGCAGGTTCGATCCCTGGGTTGGGAAGATCCGCTGGAGAGGGCATGGCAACCCACTCCAGTACCAAAGAAGATTCTTGTCCAGAGAATCCCAAGGAGAGAGGAGTCTGGCGGGCTATAGTCCATAGGGTTGCAAAGAGTCACACACGTCTGAAGCGACTTAGCACGCACACATGGCCTACTCCAGCGACCAGGCTGATCCCCACTTCACTATACTGTGTGGCTTTAAGGTACTCCCCATTCAGTAGAAAAGATTACATGAACAAAAAATGCACCATAACTATAATACAAAAATATATATAAAAGTGTGTTAAGTCTTACAGAACACTATGTGTTTTATGAATGGTTATAGAATGTCTATTATGTGTCAGGAACTTTTTGTCTATTATTAGGTATTTATTTTCTTTAGTAAATATGGAAAATTAAGCTCAGGAAATTAACCTTCCCAAGTCATGAAAAATAACAGCACACCAGGGGGTTTCATCTCAGGTCTAGGAGACCATGTTCTTGCTACTGTACCATGCAGTCTCACACATTCAGTCAGTTATGGCAATCATTAAAGGCTTCACAGAGAGTAAGACGGAGAAGGCAATGGCACCCCACTTCAGTACTCTTGCCTGGAAAATCCCATGGACGGAGGAACCTGGTGGGCTGCAGTCCATGGGGTCGCTAGGAGTCGGACACAACTGAGCGACTTCACTTTCACTTTTCACTTTTATGCATTGGAGAAGGAAATGGCAACCCACTCCAGTGTTCTTGCCTGGAGAATCCCAGGGACGGGGGAGCCTGGTGGGCTGCCGTCTATGGAATCACACAGAGTCGGACACGACTGAAGCAACTTAGCAGCAGCAGACAGTAAGAGTTGAGATGAATTCTAAAAAAAGAGTAGGCTTTTTTCATATGGAGAAAGGGCTCAGAGCAAAGTAAGGGAAAGTATTCTCAGAAGGAATGGTTGTCCCATCTGCCTGGAATAAAGTGTTAGTCACTCAGTCATGTCCCACTCTCTGTGACCCCATGGACTGTAGCCCACCAGGTTCCTCTGTCCATGGGATCCTCCAGGCAAGAATACTGGAGTGGGTGGCCATTCCTTTCTCCAGGGAATCTTCCCGACTCAGGGAATGAACCCAGGTCTCCCATTTTGCAGGCAGATTCCTTACCATCTAAGCCACCAAGGAAGCCCATGTGAACAAAAGATCATGTGACCTTATGCAAGGACCAAGTTACCAGGCTTATCAAAGCAAATTTCCAAAGTAGTTTTAATCCAAAAAACACTCATGGAGCGCCAGATATGGTGATTTGTGCTAAATACTTTAACCTTAGAACAGAATTGAATGAAGGGAATTTTATAAATTAAAGTGGTCTAAGTGTGCAGCCTTCCAATGGTCTGACAGTCCAAGTTTAGACATTAAAGATCTCAGAAAGATACCTTGATCATCTGCTCCTTTAACTGTAATCTTCAGAAATTTTCTTCCAGATGGACTCTTTACTTGAAACTAAAAGCGTACAGTTTAAGATTATATATGCTGACCAGGACCTTGTTGTTCAGTCGCTCAGTCACGTCTGACTCTGTTACCCCACAGACTGCAGCACGCCAGGCTTCCATGTCCCTGACCATCTCCCGGAGCTTGCTCAGACTCATGTCCATTGAGTCGGTGATGCCATCCAACCATCTCTCCCTCCATCTTCTCCTTCTCCTCCTGCCTTCAATCTTTCCAAGCACCAGGGTCTTTTCTAATGACTCAGTTCTTCGCATCAGGTGGCCAAAGTATTGGAGCTTCAGCTTCAGCATTATTTGATGAGGACCTTGGTTTCTGGTATTCTCTGCTGCATACCAACTATGGATTAATCCGCAGACTCTGAAAATCAGACCAGCAGGTAATACCAGCTGTCCATCAGCACAAACATTTAGCTTGACTATAAATGATGGAAACAAACAAATAAGAACTAGTCTTTATGAAATAATATGTGCCTCTTTGAAGAGAATGCACTCTTAAGGAAAACCAGTGAGAAATACTGTCTAGCATTGGAGCCTGTTATCTTAGTCATTCTTTCCCACAAAATTGACATTACCTAAACTCCTGGCATATAAAAAGGTTAATGTTTTTTGACTGCTTAACAAACTTAAGATCTGATTAAGGCAACTCTGAATTATATCAACTAAATTAATTAGAATTGAAATTTGGAATCCGTGTAAAAGATTCTACAAAGATTACCTAAACCTCAAATCTTACTTTGAAAATATCTTTAAGCAGAAATACGAAATCTCTTATTTCATTATATTTCAATTTAATTCACTAAATAACTTAAGAAATCTATCAGCAACTGACAGTTGCCTAACTGGCACAAACATAAATGTTTGCGTAGGGATTAAATCTATTTTCAGTTTAAAATCGGCAATATTATTTTTAACTAAAAAAGGAAATGGCAACCCACTCCAGTGTCTGTTGCCTGGAGAATCCCAGGGATGAGGGAGCCTGGTGGGCTGCCATCTATGGGGTCGCAGAGAGTCGGACACGACTGAAGCGACTTAGCAGCAGCAGGTTACTTTATTAGTTTCTCTCGTTATCAGGGAGTAAAAAAGAGCTTTTTTTTTTTTTTAAGAACTAATTTAAAGCGCATTCTAACAGGAAACGCGAGATTTCCAGCAATGCTTGCAAAGATGGGCCCAAGTGTGATTTTTCTGCGCCACCTTGTGGCCATAATGCAACTACTACACGTGAAAGTTAAAGGCTTTTTCCTGAGCTGCTGAGGCCTTCTAAACAGCCGCACTGCGGGAACCTGCCTCTACTCAAACATGCAGAAAATGGTATCTTTCTTTGTAGTCAGTGATGGGAAACAGACTTGCCCTTATCCCTCCGTTCTCTTCCATTTCCTTCATTCTTTAATTCCTTATCCTGGGGACCGCCCTCCCACCGCCCTCCTAGGGTCGTTTCTGCGTTTGACCTCTCCACCTCCCGGGGCATCCGGTGGGTACGGCCCCCTTCCCCGTGCGCAGCCCTCCCTCCAGGTCCCCGCCGGCGCCTGACCTGCAATCCCAGCCGCGAGGGCCCGCCCCCTCACACTGGCAGCCAATGGCGGCTCGGATCCGCCCCGCCCCTCCTGCCGCGTCCCGAGCGAGTTTGGGCCTGGGCGGCAGGGCTTGAGCCCCTGGCTCTGCTGTTAGGCTTCGGTAGGCGCACAATCAGGAGGCCTGCGGCCTGGCCTTTGGGAAGCCATGGACTCGCAGGGGCTGAAGGTGAGCGGGCAAGACGTGCTGCGTGTTGCAGTGGGGGGATGGCGAGGGGCCGCGGGGCGTGGGGAAGCGCGCGGGCCGACCGGGCGAGGCCGTTGTTACTTGCGGTGCCCGCTGCCCAGTCTGGCTGGGTGTCCCCAATTGGAGCGCCGGCCTGTGATTTACATCACCTGCTCTCCTCCGCCGACCCTGCTTAGGAAGCTTCATGCCGGGCAGCCTTCCCCACGCGCTGCGTTCCGAATTGCCGTTAGTGTGCTGGCCCATCCTGTTGGTCGTCTTTACTTTTACTTTTGTACCCTGTTTGCTCATAAGGTTTTTAGTCATTTTATGACACTGAGTGCGACTCCGAGATGCGATTTTTAAGGACTCCAGCAAACTAGTGTCAGCAATCCCCCTGCGACGGTAAAAGGGGCAAAAAGATTTTATGAAATCAATTAAAGACATAGGCTTGAAAATGGAGTATTTTAGGGTGATGGTCGGACACGACTAAGCGACTGAACAACAACTTCTCTGTTTATCACTGATGCATCTCTTCGGCAAATATTTAATGACGATCCACTTACGAAATGATGATACGAAAACAAAGATATGAGGCTTGGAAATAAAATAAGTTACTTTTTAGGATCATGATCTCCATTCATTTGTTCACTGATTCCCTTGTTCAACACATGTTGAAGGAGGGCTCACTGTCTGTCCACTGGAACTGGGGATAGTAATGAATAGAACAGTCCCCGCCTTCACCGATTTTATAGTCTATCGCTGGCGAAAAACCTTAATTAAATTAATTCAACAAATGTTTATTGAATGTGTCCCATGTGTCTAACATTGTTCTAAGCCCTGAGGATAATAAGCCCCGCAATAATAAAGCTAAGAAAAACCCTCCCAAATCTTTCTACATTTGATGGGGGGAGGAGTTAGTCCCTATACAGGTGAAAGCAGTGTGTATTGTTTGCTGGTGATGAGTGGATGGAGAACACTTAGCCAATGATAGTGTCTTTTGCTTTTTTGTCTGAAACTTAATTTTCCTGTGGAGCTTTCCCCGTCCCCTTAAATTTGTTCTTCATATTGCCACCTGAATGAACTTTTCAATAAAAACACTTCTCATGCTAAAAAGTGTTGTTTTTAGCATGTTCTAGTCTAAATCAACTCAATAGGAGGTCCTTGACTCCAGCTTTTTCTCCAACCACCTCTTCCAATTATCCCTGTTCTACTTAAGCGTCTAGAAATGGCCAACTTTCTCTATAATGGGCCAGGTGGTACATATTCAGGCATTATCGACCATAGGGTCTCCGTGGTATCGAGTCTGCCGTCATAGCATGAAAACAGCCATAGACAGACAATACTTAAGCAAATGAGCCTGGCTTTGTTCCAATAAAACTTTACTTACGGACAGTGAAAGTTGAATTTCGTGTAAGTTTCATATGTTATATTTTTCTTCTTTTTCCTCAACCATTTGAACATGTTGACTTGCTGGCTATTTGAAAGCAGGCAGCAGGCCAGACATGGCCCATACGCCACAGTGGGCCAGTCCCCGCTCCCGCATACAAGGATGGTTTTAGTCCTCTCCATCCTCACCCGATGCCGGTGAATCATGGCTTAATTCTGCCTTCTGTGTTGTTTGAGGTCCTCTTTTGGCCGACTTCCTTATGAATCATGAAGAGGGATAGGTAAGAGTATGTATGTAGGAAGTAGGAGTTTGTGAATAGAGTCAGTTTCTAAGTCCTCCCCAAGAATTTTACTCTCCTATCCTCCCATACCCCAACCTCACTCTCCTGCATTCCCAAAGCAGTTTATAAGCTCTTTTCTTGCATTTGCTACACTACATTTCAGTCTTTTAAAAACTTTGTTTTATTGAAGTATGGTTGATTAACAATGTTGTATTTCTAGTGTACAGCAAAGTGACTCAGTTATAATTAACTGAGTTAATTCTTTATAGTTAAATGAGTTAATTCTTTTTCATATTCTTTTCCATTGTGGTTTATCACAGGATATTGAATGTAGCTCCCTGTGCTATAGTAGGGAGAAGGCAATGGCACCCCACTCCAGTACTCTTGCCTGGAAAATCCCATGGATGGAGGCGTCTGGTAGGCTGAGGTCCATGGGGCCGCTAAGAGTCGGACACGAGTGAGCGACTTCACTTTCACTTTTCACTTTCATGCATTGGAGAAGGAAATGACAACCCACTCCAGTGTTCTTGCCTGGAGAATCCCAGGGACGGGGGAGCCTGGTGGACTGACGTCTGTGGGGTCGCACAGAATCGGACACGACTGAAGTGACTTAGCAGTAGCAGTGTATAATAGGGACCTTGTTGTTAATCCATTCTCTGTATAACAGTTTCTGCTAACTCCAAATTCCCAATATCTCCCTTCCTCCCTGGCTACCACCAGTCTCTTCTTTCTGTCTGTGAATCTGTTTCTGTGTCATAAATAAGTTCATTTGTGTTCTATGTTAATTCCACATTTAAGTGATATCATATGTTATTAGTCTTTCTGACTTCACTTAGTATGATAATCTCTAGGTTTATTTATGTTGCCGCAAAATGGCATTTTTATTATTAATATTCCATTATGTGTGTGTGTATATATATATATATATATATACTACATCTTCTTTATCTAGTCTTCTGTCGATGGACATTTAGGTTACTTCCATGTCCTGGCTATTGTAAATAGTACTGCTGTGAACATTGGGGTATATGTACCTTTTTGAATTACAGTTTCCTCCAGATATATGCCCAGGAGTGAGATTGCAGGATCATATGGCAACTCTATTTTTAATTTTTTGAGTAGCCTCCATATTGTTGTCCATAGTGACTGCACCAACTTACAGTCCCACCAACAGTGTAGGAGGGTTCCCTTTTCTCCACACTCTCTGCAGCAATTATTATTTGTAGATTTTTTTAATGATGGCCTGTGTGAGGTGATATTTCATTGTAGTTTTGATTTGCATTTCTGTAATAATTAACGATGTTGAGCATCTTTTAATGTGTCTGTTGGCCATCTGTATGTCTTTGGAGAAATATCTGTTTAGGTCTTATGCCCGTTTTTCCATTGGGTTGTTTGGGTTTTTTTGTTGTTGTTTTTTCTGAATTGTATGAGCTGTTTGTATATTTTGGACATTAAGCAAATATTTTGCAAATATCTTCTCCCAGTCCATAGGTGGCCTTTTCGTTTTGTTTATGATTTCCTTTGCTATGCCAAAACTTTTACGTTTGATTTGGTCCCATTTGTTTGTTTTTTCTTTTATTTATATTGTCTTGGGAAACTGACCTAAGAAAACAATTGGTACTATTTATGTCAGAGAATGTTTTGCCTAGGTTCTCTTCTAGGAGTTTTATGGTATCGTGTTTATTTTTTAGTTTTTAAGTCATTGAGGTTATTTTGTGTATGTGGTGTGAGGTTGGTGTTTTAACTTCATTGATTTACGTGCCACTCTTTAGCTTTCCCAGCACCACTTGCTGAAAGAGACGGTCTTTTCTCCATTGTGTCTGTAACTCCAACATATTCTTAACCTCCTTTGTTGAAGATTAATTGACTATAGATGTGTGGTCAAATAGTCTTTAGATTCTAGTCTCTGTTGACAATTTTAAGCATTTCTGGGGCTTTTCTGGGACAAGAACCGTGTCTTATTCATCTTTATAGTCACTGTACTTTGTCCAGTGTCTGGCACTCAGTACATGTTTTTGGACTGGACAACCTAACCTGAACCAAGACAGTAGAAATTGGTGTAGGGAGTGGGAAGTAGACTAGAGCAACAGAAGAGCCTACTGACTGGTTAGACTTAGGGGGACTTTGCAAACAGGAAGAGAGAATTTCTGACTAGGTGTCTGGCTTGGGTGGTGGAGAAACTGAAAATAGAAATCGAGCTGCGATGAGAGGTCTTGACACGTTTTTCTGTTTTGTTTTGTTTTGTTTTTTTAATATCATCAACATATGGAGTTTGGAGGAACTTTTTTTTCCCCCCTGAATAGGAGGAATTGAGTACGATAATTCAATGAATCCTCACAATGACCTGTAAATGACTACCAGCATTTTATCAGTGAGCAAACTGAGGTGCTGTCGGATAGACCAGAAATTTGAAACCAGGTCTTTTTACTTTAAAATCCATGTCCTTTGTAGGTTACCATGCCCCTGCCTTTCAGGAGAGTTATATAGGTGCTTAGCGATACTAAATGCTGAACAGAAAATCAAGTAAGATGATATTAAAAGGGTCCAATTCTTTGCTATCCCGTGCACTGTAGCCCGCCAGGCTCCTGTGTCCGTGGAATTCTCCAGGCAAGAATCCTAGAGTGGGTTGCCATGCCCTCTTCCAGGGGATCTTTCCAACCCAAGGATCCAACCTGAGTCTCCATCTGAGCCCCCAGGGAAGCCCCAAAAGTGTCCTTAGTTGTGGCAAACCAAGGAGTCACTTGCAACCTTAGGGAAGCGGCTCTGGAGGAAACCTGCACTCTTCTGAGATGTGCTGTGGGGGTCTTGGAAATGGCATCTGAATCATGCTGTGAAGAAGCTGTGGCTGAGACGGGACCAGAGATCTGCAACCAGAGGAGGGAAGCATAGTGAAGGTTACAGAGGACGTTTGCCTGACTGTTGTAGAAAACCTCTCAGACCCTCCACAAACAGTAGATTGGGAAAAAAAAAAAAAAAAAGGGAGCTGTATAGACACTCATTTTAACCCTGTCAATGAGTGCTTCATTTGTGTTTCTCACAGATGAGCAGCTGAAGAGTCATACTAGATAGGTATGGAATGGCCTGAATTGGTTCGTGGAGGTGAATCAGGTGTATCTTAGTAATGGGGAGTATGGAATATGGTTTCCTTCTTTGATTAGGTTAGCAACTAAGCCTTAGATAAGATCCTAAGAAAAACAGTATAAAGCATAGCTGATGGTGGGCTTCCCAGGTGGCACCAGTGGGAAAGACCCTGCCTATCAATGCAGGAGACATTAGAGTCACAGGTTTGATCACTGGGTTGGGAAAATCCCCTGGAGAAGAGAATGGTTACCCACTCCAGTACTCTTGCCTGGAGAATCCCATGGACAGAGGAGCCTGGGGGGCTGCAGTCTATGGAGTCTCAAAGAGTCGGACACAACTGAAGCGACTTAGCATAGCTGATAGTACTTTTCTGCCTTGTATATGAATAATGTAATTTTGAAAAAAAGCCTGAAGAGAGTGATTTCCTTTAAAAAATAGATTCTTTGTTTTACTGACATTTATTTATCGTGGAACTCAGAAAACATAATCTTTGACAATAAATTGCTGGGTTTAATAGGTCATTACTTTGTGATGCTACAAAAGCAAAGTAGAAACAAAGTGTTGTTTGTTTTAAGAAACCTATAGTCTGGCGATAGAAGCCTCTGGTCTTTTTTTAAAGTTTTTTGGTAATTGAAAGTACTCTGACTTCAATATTGTTAAGAAAGCATTTAGGAGAAAAAGATTGAAATTATTAGAAAATATTGTTATTTTAGTAGTCTTATGTTGATTGTGTTCTACATTCCTTAGTACTAAGTGCTAGGCTTTAACAATATTTAAGGAACTTAGAAGAAAAATATGGTAAGTTTTAGATTATTCAAGATCTTAGATTAATGCCTGCTTGTTAGAGTATTTCAGAACATTGGAATCTCTCTTAACTTTATCTTTATTTCCTTTTAGGCTTTGATTAATTACTACTGTCAGGAGAGATATTTCCACCATGTGTTACTTGTTGCCAGTGAGGGAATGAAGAGCTACGGCAGTGACCCAGTCTTCAGGTTTTATCATGCCTATGCTACATTAATGGAAGGTACATGCTAATTATTAAGCACTCCCACAAGTTTTAAATTCTTGTTTTGCACCAAGAATAATTTTTCACTTTGTGGTTTTGATTTTCAGGTAAAATTCAAGAAGCTCTTCGAGAATTTGAGGCTATTAAAAATAAACAAGATGTATCACTTTGTTCTCTAATTGCACTGATATACGCTCATAAAATGAGCCCTAATCCAGGTATAGTATTTAAGTATAATGCTTAGACAGTTTTTCTACTCAGTTCATTTTGATTTTTGTCAATGACCTTAACCTTCAGTCTGTATTATATATTATCTGTGGATACTATTAATATCATATTTGTTTTATCGTCCTAACAAGACCTTAAGTTTATTAAGCACAAGAAATGTGAGTCTTCTCTAGCTTTCATATTTCTTATATACTATGGAAGAAGTTTCATTAGCCTGTAGGAATTGTTTGAATTAATACAAAGGTGACTGTGTTATCAATGGTTAAACCAAAAAAGGACAGCTCAAAACAGGCGTATACCTAAATTACTCTGTAGCAGCCAACTTTAACTTGTGTGCATATATAGTTAAATGCGCTTCCTCTCTTCTACTATATCTTAAGCTTCTTAAAAGCTCTTATACCCCCCAAGGGGGCTAGCTCTTTTTAAGATATTCAGTAAATTTTTATCCAGTAGTAGGTTGGGATATATGATTAGATTATATAAGGAACTTTATACATAAACCAGCAATTAAAATTAGGTTAACTGTCTTAATATTTAGTGTATCGTAATGGCTGAGGCAGAACAGTATTAAAATTTTAGGTAATAACAAAGAAATAATATTGTATTCATCCATACATATCTAGTAACAGCTAATAGCATCATAAAAAGATCTTGTTTCAAGTAATTGGACACTTACCAAATGTCATAGAATTGTTTAAAATAATAGAAAACAGTTTTTTCTTAATCAGAGTATCACTTACATCCTTCCCACACATATTCGTGTACAAATCAATAAAATGTTATTTAATATGTTTAGCTTGTAAACAGATCTAACAACTAGATACTTTCTGCAAGGGACAGATAAAGCAAGGGGTTCCCAACCTTAGGGTGGTAGACCAGTACCTCCTGTCAGATCAGTGGCGGTATTAGATGAGGAATAAAATGCACAATAGATGTAATGCACTTGAATCATTCCCAGACCAGCCCCCTCCAAGTTTGTGGTAACACTGTCTTCCTGGAACGGGTCCCTGGTATTGAAAACATTGGGGACTGCTGAAGAGGAGCCACAAGA
This sequence comes from Bison bison bison, assembly GCF_000754665.1. Classification (NCBI taxonomy): domain Eukaryota; kingdom Metazoa; phylum Chordata; class Mammalia; order Artiodactyla; family Bovidae; genus Bison; species Bison bison. The sequence goes on from NW_011495014.1 coordinate 3,208,487, forward strand.
ATTGTAAGAAGTGATCTGCAATATCAGTTTATAATTTAGTTGGGAAAGAAAATGTTAAACCTACAAAGATTAAATACTAATGTTATTATTAAGTAAAATGATACAAAATAAAACAGACGAATCCATAATTAATTGAAAATGGCATGTACTGTTTATCCATAGCAGTAGGCTGGGAGGGCTTTGTGGAAATGGAGATTGATCTTGTCTTTAAAGGATAGCTAGGGTTTGAGTATAAAGCATATTTGTCAGACAGGAGAACTTGGTGGGCAAATATGTCAAAATGGTTCAGGATTAGGCTCCTCTCTGGATCCCCTTTCTCTGTGCTCCAGCAGGAGTGTGTATAGCTGGAGCAGAGAGTTTACATAGGAAAGCTAATGTAGTCAGTAAGCCTAAAAAAAAAAAGTAACAAAATATGCTTCCTGGAAGCAAGTTGTCATTTAATTGGTTATTCCCAAGAGTACTGGTTCTGTTGGAAAATGTGATTTCCAGGACACTAAAAAGATGGAGGCAGAAGTATTGTTTAGAGACACCTGAGTCCTCACTCGACTTTGCATAGATGATGCTGAGTGGGCTTGAACTCAGGAGAGGCCCAGAAGCCTGTCAGTCTCCCTGAGAAAGGGCCTAGATTGTTCTTGTACATTCTTCATGAATATTGATGAAAGCCCTGGTTATGAAAAGGCTGTGATGCATTAAGAACTGGAGCTGATATCCAGCAAGAGCCAGCTTTGTGAGCTAACCGATTCTCCGCTTGATGGAAATATAGGCAGGAAGGTGCAATGCCTGCTTCCTCCCTGATAAGTTCTGTTTCTGTATCACGACTATTTGATGAAAATTTCTGAAGGTGTTCCATGGGCGTGTTGGGCAGAAAGGATATCTTGCCAAGCAGTCTGGCCCTCCAGAATGCGACTTTGTTTCCTGAATTCTTCACTTGGTAATCCTTCACTTAAGTTTGTATCACTAGAGTTAAGAGGAAGAGTCATGTACTTTCCTTGGTAGCCATTTCCCAAAAGGTAGTCTGTTAGAATCTCAACCCTCAACTTTCACATTTCTTTTTCCTATTACCTGACTGATCCACATTCTGATTTGACCCAGGATTTGGATCTAATTGACATTTGTGTCCTAAGCACATACGTAACAGATTGAATAGAAGTGATTAGAGTTCTAGAAGTCACTCAGTCATGTTGGACTCCTTTGTGACCCCATGGACTGTGGCCCTTCAGGCTCCTCTGTCCATGAGATTCTCCAAGCAAGAGTACTGGAGTGGGTAGCCATTCTCTTCTCCAGGGCATTTTCCCGCCCCAGGGATTGAGCCCACGTGTCTTGTTTCTCCTGCATTGGCAGGCAGATTCCTTACCATTAGCACCACCTGGGGAGCCCATTAAACTATATAAGTAGCAGTAATTATACCACTTTGCATTGGCCAATGACAGCAGCCTGATATATGTTTTAGAATTGGATTAAGAATTAGGGTAATTTGACTACTAGTTCTGGGTTTTCCCTTAATAATTGTCCTATATTAGAGTCATTACTAACTTTTTTTTTTTATGTCTTGGGAATGACGTAAAGTATAGAATGGCAGTGTGGTCACAGTAGTTGTTAGCTACACATGGCTGTAGAGCATTTGAAATGTGTCTTACTTGAGGATATGAATTTTAAATTTAATTAATTTACTTTTACTGGTAGTTGATTCAGTTGTTAGAAATATGTTTAGGATGAATATATGATTGTGTTTTTTCCAAAATAAATTTTATGAAATCTAAGCATATATTAAGATTTTCTGAAGAAAATGTAGCATCTTAATTGAGATGTGCTTTGTGTAAAGTGCATATCAGAATTTAGAAAGAAGGAAAAAAAAGGAAATTATCTTCTTAATTTTCAAATCCATATGAAATGATCATTTGGATATATTGGGTTAAATAAAATATATCATTAAAGTCAATTTTACTTCTTTCTTTTTACTTCTTTGTAGCTACTAGGAAATTTTAAATTACTTAGTTCAGTTCAGTTGCTCAATAGTGTCCGACTCTTTGCGACCCCATAGACTGCAGCATGCCAGGCCTCCCTGTTCATCACCAACTCCTGGAGTTTACTCAGACTCATGTCCATTGTGTCGGTGATGCCATCCAACCATCTCATCCTCTGTCGTCCCCTTCTCCTCCCGCCTTCAGTCTTTCCCAGCATCAGGGTCTTTTCCTATGAGTCAGTTCTTCACATCCAGTGGTCAAAGTATTAGAGTTTCAGCTTCAGCATGTCTTTCCAATGAATATTCAGAACTGATTTCCTTTAGCATGGACTGGTTGGATCTCCTTGCTGTCCAAGGGATTCTCAAGAATCTTCTCCAACACCACAGTTCGAAAGCATTAATTTTTTGGCACTCAGCTTTCTTTCTAGTCCAACTCTCACATCCATACACGACTACTGGAAAAACCATAGCTTTGACTAGACGGACCTTTGTTGGCAAAGTAATGTCTCTGCTTTTTAATATGCTGTCTAGGTTGGTCATAATTTTTCTCCCAAGGAGCAAGCATCTTTTAATTTCATGGCTGCAGTCACCACCTGCAGTGATTTTGGGGCTTGCATATTTCTTGCATTTATTTCTACTAGTGTTGCTATAAAGAGAAGAACTATATTCTCTGCTGTTAATCATCTGATCTATCGTAAACTCTTGATCTAGAATTTAATTTTCACTTAATGTGTTTTTTCCCTCTCCTAGATAGAGAAGCTATTCTCGAGTCAGATGCCAGAGTGAAAGAGCAGCGTAAAGGAGCTGGACCAAAAGTTTTGTACCAAGCAGGCTTGTTTTTGTGGCACGTTGGTCGGCATGATAAAGCGAGAGAATATATTGACCGAATGATCAAGATATCAAATGGGAGTAAAGAGGTAGCTGATTTTCTTATTTTGAAATAGTATCATTAAAGAAAGCTTAATGTTGTTTATATATTCAGTGGTGTTCTTTGTTATTGCCCACTCTATGCTCACTTTATAAGTAACAGCTTTATTTTAATATTTTATAAAATTCTGGTTTTCTTAGGTTGCTTTTTTTAATGCAGTCTATTAGCTCTTGACGAGATCCTTCCTGCTTCCTTCCCTCCCTTCCTTCCTGTCCTTTCTCTTTCCTTCCTTCCCACTGTCCGTATTGAACTGCTCTAGGTACAGGGCACCGTTATGTGCACTGTTAATAGAAAGATAAGAAATGCATAAACTTGACTTTCATGACCGAATCACCTAGCAGTGTTGTAGAGCACATAACCAGTTAATATTATGAGAAAATTGACAAATGGAATGAGAAGTGTGATTAAAATGTGCAGGGAAATATTAGTTAGCATTTATTGCTCATTTACTTTGTGCCTGGCACTATTCACCCATTACATAAACATTAGGAGAATGAAGAAGAATTTCTTGAAGGAAGTAGTATTTGAGCTAAAATTTCAAAGAGGGATACAGTTTCCACCAGCAAAGATTATGGAAAAGGGAATTAGATATACCCAAATGGGAAATAATACGGAAATAAGGAAAACAAGGAGACATGTAGGTTCTGGGTACAGTGAGAACCTCACATCTGACCAGAGTTTAGGTTAAACAGAAGAGAATGGAAGAAAAGGTTGGAAAAGTAGATTGGGACAAATTGAAGGATCTTGATGGGTAGGTACAAATATTTGTATCTAATTTGATATGCATTAAGGGTCACTGAAGGTTTTTAATCATGTCAGTGTTACTTTAAAGTGAAAATTCAGAATATGAATTTAGCAAAGGTTTACAGGATGAACTGGCCTGGGAAGAAACCAGAATGCAGGCCCCTTTACAAAGGTAGTACTTTCTGCCAAAGGTTTTAAGGATCTACACTAAAATTATACAGTGGATAGGAACTTGAGAATTATCAAATACCTGCAGGAATTAACAACTTATTATAAATAGTGCAGGAAAGATACTGAGGTGTCAGATATCAAGGATGTCTCTCTGAAGTTTTAAGCCTGGACAATTCAGAGACTAGTTAATGTGGATAGAAATTACACTGGGATGAGAAAGTAATCTTGGAGAGAGATGATGTGTTTGCCTTTAGACGTGCTATATTTCAGGCACTGGCAGGACAGTGAGATGGAGACAGTAGATGAACTTTTGGAAAGAAGAGAAAAAATTAGAAGAGGTGTTGGACTAGAAATAAAAGTTGGGAATCATGCACAAGTTTGAAACAATTCAAATAAGGACAGTTATCTAGTGAGTAGAAGTAGCATTGTTTAAGAATTCTTACCTGTCTTTTCAGGTCTAATACAGGGAAGTAAATATGATCTTAGTTAAAGATTTAGAAGATTTAGTAATTCACCTAGAATTTTTTTTTACAAAGGAGCAGATTTCATAATTTTTTATTTGGCATTAAAAAGAAAAATAATATATGAGTATCCGTTTTATTTCTAATCCTATAAACCTTACAGCCCATTGGCTTACTAACATTTCTGAAGGTAAATGTTCATGACTGCTTCATTTTTAAATTTCTGAGGGCATTTTATCCTTTTATTTGAATCTCACTGAACTAGTCAAAGAGAATGAGATAGTTGCCAAATTATCTTAATATTTAATAAATGTGAAACAAGGAACTTCTTCCTCATCTTATTTCATTTGGTCTGCTTCCCCCCAAAAAAGTAACAAATTCTTATTTATGTACTGAATTACATGTTTAACAATTAATAATAGTTTATTTAAAAAGCCCCATGTAAGAATATTGGTTATTTAGCATTAATGGTTTTACAAACTTATTCATATTAATACTGGCTATAGTAGTAATCTTAAAGACTGAAACTCATAATAGTTCTCAAGACTCTAGGCTGGCAAGGGCTTGAAAGTGATTTTATTGTAGTCTTATTTTTTATAAGATTATTCAATAGAGTGATTTTTGTGACTGATTACAAATAAGAATGATGTAGCGTTTAATTCATCCATGTTTGTTTCTTTCATTTCCAAGAAAAAATAAAAGAATTATTTGTTTTACAGGGACAGGTTTTGAGAGCATGGCTTGATATTACAAGAAGAAAAGAACCTTATACTAAAAAAGCATTAAGATACTTTGAAGAGGGATTGCAAGATGGGAATGATATTTTTGCTCTACTGGGTAAGGTGAGTTGGAGTTAGATTAATAAAATGATGTTTTAAAATTTATTTGTAGTATATCTGAAACCCAACAAAACTAAGTAGCTCAAAATGATGGTTTTAAATGTTGCTTTCAACTCTCAACTGCATTTGTATAGGATGATGAACAGTAAACTAGGGAAAAGTACTCCCTGCCAAATTCTTAAATCCTGTATCAATTTTATTTGTTTTTGCTGTTGCTGTTGTTGGTTGTGATGGTTCCTACATTATTTACTCACCAAACATCTATGATGCGTCTTAATATGTGTGAGGCATCACTCTAGATACTAGGGATACCCTGAGCAAAATAAAACGTCTTTCTTTCATGAAGCTTATGTTCTACCAGTGGAGAGAGACAATAAACGAAGTGAGTTATGTTGTATATTAGAAGGTGATAAGTACAGTGGAAGAATACAGAGCGAGAAGTACAACTGAGTATGAAAGCAGTTTTAAATGTTGTAGTCAGAGAAAGTGATTTTGAGCAAAGATGTATAGGAGGTGAGGTTTAAAGCCATGTGGGCCCCTAGGGAGAGCATTACAAATAGATGGGTAGAGAGTTCATATACCTTAAGGCATATGCCTTTAGTCTGGAGACTAAAGCACAATGAGTGAAGGGGAGAGAAATGAAGGATTGAGGGAAGAAAGGTGAGTGTCAGGGCAGGTGGGTATGGATGGGATGGGGATGAGAGGCTGGCTCCTTCTGTAAAGCCCTTGGCTCTTGCTTTGAACCAGGTAGACTGGCAGCTGATGAAAAGAGAAATAACATGAACTCACTTAGCCATACGTTGGGAGGGATAACCAAGTGGCAAAGTCATTAGAAATCATTGGTGGGTGGAAATGTTTAATTTGGACTCTTTCTTCAATCCCACTGATGACTTTGAATGCCTTAAATTTTTTTTTTTAATTTCAGCAAAAAGAAACTAAATTTATATTAGGAAAACAGTCTATTAAATTAGCGATTTGGGGGAGGGGATAAAAAAGAAAAAGAGGATTATTAGTGTCTTGGCTACTGCCAATATCCCTACATTGCTCTTGTCAATTTCCAGGGCTAGTGAGCTTCTTCAGATGCTTGTCATCAGGACAACTAGAATTCGTGCTGATTGGACTCAGGTTTTGCCTAATGGCGCTGCTAGAGCTTATGGACATACAGCAAGTTTTTTTTTTTTTTTTTTTAAGTTTTTCTGTCTCATTTTTCATCCTCTCTAGTCCTTAAAGCAAAGCTAGTAGATAATCTTCTCAGGTAGGGCTATTTCAAGTGTTAATATAAGCAGCTTAGGAGGATTTTCCCTTTTCCTCTAATACTTTTTAGACTGGTTTAAATTCTTTTTCTGATATAACCCATTCCAATTATGTATGTATTTTTCAGTTCATTCAGGCAGAGGCTTCCGTTAGTTGAAGTCCAACCAGGAATGATATGAACCAATTATATAGCAAATTTAGTTTCATTTAATATGATATGTTTTCTGAATGTTGAGCTTTAAGAAAACGAAGATCATGGCATCTGGTCCCATCACTTCATGGGAAATAGATGGGGAAACAGTGGAAACAGTATAAGACTTTATTTTTCTGGGCTCCAAAATCACTGCAGATGGTGACTGCAGCCATGCAATTAAAAGATGCTTACTCCTTGGAAGGAAAGTTATGACCAACCTAGATAGCATATTCAAAAGCAGAGACATTACTTTGCCAACAAAGGTTCG
>NW_011495014.1:3215645-3229303 GCF_000754665.1 Bison bison bison
TGAGTGTGAGTGAACTCAGGGAGTTGGTGATTGACAGGGAGGCCTGGCGTGCTGTGATTCATGGGGTCGCAAAGAGTCAGACACGACTGAGCGACTGATCTGATCTGATCTGATCTGAATATGATATGTTGCTTTCACGTGGGAGGCAATGGTCTAAGGAAGTACTAGATGTGCTCTGTTGGCATGATTTTGTTATTTTAAGTTACCAGCTATTCAGACAGATTCCAAGGGTGTCTATATATTTTTTAAAATTATCTCTATTCCTTTTTGCTATTACTGTATGCCGTTGAGAAGTTTAAATAATTTATTTTGATGCAGTCAGTGGCATCATTGGATGGTTCTCACACTTTTCCTTTAATTCTATGGGAATATAATCTCAAACTGATTTCAGGAATGTATTGTAGTTATACTGTGCATCTGTTGAGGCAGATGCTCATTTTGAACTGAGATATTCTAGGACTAAATTTACTCCTGAAGGGGATTCAGTAACACGTTTTAAAAAACGTGTTAGGCCCCATCATCTGTTCTTAAAGCACATACTAATTTGTAGATTTATATTTTCTGACCATGAAAGTAATTACATGTACATTGTAGAAAAATTTTAGAATACAGTAATATCTGAATTAAAAATAAATATCAGCATTGGAGATAACCAGGTAAATTTATTATATTGTAAATTACATCTCTGTTTCATAAGTATAGATCTACAAATTAACATAATGACCTTTAATGGCACCTGAAATCTTATTAAATGAATATGCTGTCATTTAATGCTATGTGGCCATTTTGGGTTCAGTTCAGTTCAGTCGCTCAGTCATGTCCGACTCTTTGTGACCCCATGAACTGCAGCACGTCAGGCCTCCCTGTCCATCACCAACTCCTGGAGTCCACCCAAACCCATGTCCATTGAGTCGGTGATGCCATCCAACCATCTTATCCTCTGTCGTCCCCTTCTCCTCCTGTCCTCAATCTTTCCCAGCATCAGGGTCTTTTCAAGTGAGTCAGCTCTTTGCATCAGGTAGCCAAAGTATTGGAGTTTCAGCTTCAACATCAGTCCTTCCAGTGAACACCCAGGACTGATATCCTTTAGGGTGGACTGGTTGGATCTCCTTGAAGTCCAGTGGACTCTCAAGAGTCTTCTCCAACACCACCGTTCAAAAGCATCAATTCTTTGGTGCTCAGCTTTCTTTATGGTCCAACTTTCGCATCTATACATGACCATTTGAAAAACCATAGCCTTGACTAGACAGACCTTTGTTGACAAAGTAATGTCTCTGCTTTTGAATATGCTATCTAGATTGGTCATAACTTTCCTTCCAAGGAGTAAGCGTCTTTTCATTTCATGGCTGCAGTCACCATCTGCAGTGATTCTGGAGCCCAGAAAAATAAAGTCTTATACTGTTTCCACTGTTTCCCCATCTATTTGCCATGAAGTGATGGGACCGGATGCCATGATCTTGGTTTTCTGAATGTTGAGCTTTAAGCCAACTTTTTCACTCTCCTCTTTCACTTTCATCAAGAGGCTTTTGAGTTCCTCTTCACTTTCTGCCATAAGGGTGGTGTCATCTGCATATCTTAGGTTATTGATATTTCTCCTGGCAATCTTGATTCCAGCTTGTGCTTCATCCAGCCCAGCGTTTCTCATGATGTACTCTGCATATAAGTTAAATAAGCAGGGTGACAATATACAGCCATGACGTACTCCTTTTTGTATTTGGAACCAGTCTGTTGTTCCATGTCCAGTTCTAACTGTTGCTTCCTGACCGGCATATATGTTTCTCAAGAGGCAGGTCAGGTGGTCTGGTATTCCCATCTCTTTCAGAATTTTCCAGTTTATTGTGATCCACACAGTCAAAGGCTTTGGCATTTTGGGTTACTTTAACTTTTTCTATTGTAAATAATTCTGCCATAAATATCCAGTTATGTCTTTAAGATAATTCTTAGAAGTGAAAATATTGAGATAGTTTTGCAATTTATATTGTTTATCTCTAAAATTTTCTTGAGGCAGAAAGTAATTTTTTTTAAAAAGATAAAAATTTCTTAGTTTTAGATGCTACTTACAGATATCCTGGAAATATTTTATTCTAAAAGGTAATTTTTTCTGTTATAAATACATTCTTTTTGATATATTCTTTAAAATTTTTATCCTATAATTATATTTCTGTTATTTAAGGTGAATTTTAAAACAAAATCACTTATTGTATAAAATGTTTTGATTCTGTGTGATGTTTCAAAATTTTGTTTGATTAAAACTTACTTTTCTGATTATAAAAGTGAAAACTATTCCTTACAGAAAGGTCAGAAAGCAAAAATATAGAAAATTTTAAGTAACAGAATTCTACCTCACCTGCTGTGACAACCTAAGTGTATATGATCACAGTTTTGATATCACTCTTTACTTTTTTCTCCCATTAGGCACAATGCCTTGAGATGCGCCAGAATTATTCAGGTGCTCTGGAGACTGTGAACGAGATAATCATGAATTTTCCAAGTTTCCTTCCTGCTTTTGTAAAGAAAATGAAACTACAGCTAGCTTTGCAGGACTGGGACCAGACGGTTGAGACAGCACAGAGGTTAAGTAAAACAAGATCTCACAAATATCTTTGGGTCTGGTTTTAATTTCAAGAAAAAAGAAAATCTATGTGTATTTTTTTCTTGTAAGATATTTTCAACTTGATTTTTTACAAATAATGTAGAATTGAAGAAAATCTTGACATTCCATTGTTTTTTAAGGACTGAATTTATTGATTTACATAAATATATATTAACACCTGAGTAGCTATTCTAAGACACTCTTAAGGTTCAGAAGGACAATAATTGCTGACCTCATGAAGCTTATATTCAAATGAGAAGAACCATGTAATAAGTAAACAAATAAGAAATTCTGTAGGGTGCTAACAAAGTTATAAGCTCAGTGGAGAAAAAGTAAAGCTGGAAAGTGAAATAGGGAGTTGGGGGAAGGGCTTCTATTTTATCAGCTGATCAGTGAAGGCCTCTGAGAAGATGCCATTGACAGAGGGAGCAAGCATGCAGACATTCCAGAGAAGGTTGCAGACAGAGGGGAACGCAGGTGCAAAGTCCTTGAGGCAAGAGTCCGTGTCATATGGTTAAGGGTGGGAAGGAGCAAGGTGACTAGGCGGTAACCTCAGAACAGAGGGTGGGAGGGGGAAGGTGTGCCAGGCTGGGAAGGGTCTTGTTCATCATTGTAAAGAGTTTAGTTTTTCTTCTGAAGTCTGAGGGCCTTGGATGGTTCCCTCTCTCTTCTTCCCTCTCTGCTTTTCCTTCTTTCTCTCCCGCAGTCTCTTCTTTTTCTTCTTACTGTTAAGTTAATGAAACCAGGATTTTTATCCAGCAGGTATTCCATGATAGAAATTGTATTGGTTGTGTGCCATATTAGCGTATAACTTGTTGCTTATACTCAGTTTTTCCAATAAATTGTTGACGGATCCAGAGGCTTGGTTAGATTCACATTCAATACTTGTTTTTGTCTGACAGTTAATGAATAAGTATTGATGTGTTCTTCCATCGAACAGACATAATCTCTGCATGCCTCTTTTTTGTGTGATACTAGTAGCAATTCATGCTTAATACTTGGGTATTTGGTTTAGGATTATATTATTGAAGGCAATGGCACCCCACTCCAGTACTCTTGCCTGGAAAATCCCATGGATGGAGGAGCCTAGAAGGCTGCAGTCCATGGGGTTGCTGAGGGTCGGACACGACTGAGCAACTTCCCTTTCATGCATTGCAGAAGGAAATGGCAACCCACTCCAGTGTTCTTGCCTGGAGAATCCCAGGGATGGGGGAGCCTGGTGGGCTCCCGTCAATGGGGTCGCACAGAGTCGGACACAACTGAAGTGACTTAGCAGTAGAAGTAGCAGCAAGATTATATCTTTCCTTCTGCGTTTCTTAGTTAGAATACTCCTGTAAAGAAAAACTTCTGCTGGTTCGTTATCTATGTTACAGTTCATATAGGAAAAATTGGATAAATGCTTGAGTCTTTGACCTTATTCCCAGGTTTCAGAAAGAAGTAAAAAAGGCCCCTTGCATACTTAGCATTCTCCAGTGGTGATTAAGGATTTGGGTTTGTTTGTTTATGTGATATGGATTAAACTTTGAGTGTTTCTAACCATTTTGGTTATTATAGTTGCTCAGGTTGACTTGTCTTTGGTCATTAGTAGCTTCTTCAAGTCCTTATGACATGATCCAAAAGTCTTTTGTAGTGTCCGTACTGTTGCATATGGCAAGATAAACCAGGGTTATTTTATATATTTACTGACCCATTATAGGTATCGGCCATTGTACAAGGCAATCTAACTCCTTTTACTGAGAAGTGGTATTTGGAGGCCACAGTTTGTACATAAATAAGTTTCTGATGTTTATACTTTTCAGATTTTTTTCCTAGGCACTGTTTGTGGGCTGGGTGTTGGAAGTATCTATATAATAATGTGCAATATATATATATATGTATCTTGGGGCATTTAAAAAATGATAAACAGACTTGTTATATAGTATAGTTTCTCACAACTCAGTAGTATTTATCCAATGTCAAATGTGTACATTTGAGGCAGGGATTGCACTCTCTCCTCAAAATCACTCTCACCTTATCTGCTTGGGCTCTGGGCTACCCAGTCTCCCAGCCATCTCCGCAGGTAGCTGTGGCCAGTGTGACAGCAAGCAGTATTTATACTCTCATCATTAGTCTATTGAATGTCCCCTCCCCTATCCTCAGGAATTTTGGCTATTGTCAATGTGAGGTTTTTTGTTTTGTTTTTTAAAAAAACAATCTGGTAGGATAAGAATGGTACCTAACTTTTATTTTTACTTCCTTGTTTGTGTTGCAATTGAGCATTTTTTTTTAATGCTAAAAGCTGTTTTTTCCCCCTGTATATTCACTGTATATTCACTTTTTTTCTTATTAATGAAATCTATCCGTTCCTATACTTCTAATGGACTTTGACATCTTTTAAGAAGTTCTCCATCATGTTTCTTTTCTGATGATTTTCTTGGCCTTTTGCAATTGACTATCAGAATAGCTTGTTTAAAAAAAAATGCAAAAACCTTATAAGATGTTGGGTTGAATTGCATGAAACCTATAGATTATTGGGGAGAATTTCTTTAATCCCAAATTAGTAGTATCTTTAGGCAGCTACTGATGTGCATCAAACAACCACACTTCTCAGGGCATGTGATAATATGTGCTCATTTCTTACTTTGGTGTGGATCATCTAGGGTCACTGACCCAGTCCAGATGTGGCTGGGGCTCCACTTCAAGTTTCATGTCCAGCTGAGAGGGCATGAAACCTCACTGCAGTTTGGACTCAGGTCAGCTCTAAGGGTCTTCTCTGGGCTCCAGCCAAATAGCACCAGCTTTTTAGAGGAAGCCCTTCTCCTTGTGATGGCAGAGATGCAGAGGACAAGCAGAAATATGCAATGCCTCTGAAACAGGGATGGCGCACTGCCATTCCTGTCCTGATCCTATTGGCCAAGAAACAGCTCCAAGATGTAGTTGGGGGCAGTGAAGTACAAGCCAGGATTTGTAGGAGGAACTGCTCAGTTACATGGCAGAAAGCATGTATCAGGGAGAGTGAAAAGCTGCAGCTAATAACATAGCATGCCATGCATGATAAGAAACCTAATGTGTTACCCCGTTTGTTCAGTTCCATCAGTTCTTCAATGCTCAGCCTTCTTTATGGTCCAACTCTCACATTCATATATGACTACTGGAAAAACCATAGCTTTGACTATATGGACTTTTGTCAGCAAAGTAATGTCTCTCCTTTTTAATATGTTATCTAGGCTTGTCATAGCTTTTCTTCCAAGGAGTAAGCGTCTTTTAATTTCATGGCTGCAGTCACCATCTGCAGTGATTTTGGAGCCCAAGAAAAGAAAGTCTCACTGTTTCCATTGTTTCCCCATCTCTTTGCCATGAAGTGATGGGACGAGATGCCATGATCTTAGTTATGTGAATGTTGAGTTTTAAGCCAGCTTTTCACTCTTCTCTTTCACCTTCATCAAGAGCTCTTGAGTTCTTTGCTTTCTGCTGTAAGGGTGGTATCATCTGCATATCTGAGGTTATTGATATTTCTCCTGGCAATATTGATTCCAGCTTGTGCTTCATCCAGTCTGGCATTTTGCATGATGTACTCTGCATATAAGTTAAATAAGCAGGGTGACAATATACAGCCTTGACATATTCCTTTCCTAATTTAGAACCAGTTTGTTGTTCCATATCTGGTTCTAACTGTTGCTTCTTGACCTGCATACAGGATTCTCAGGAGCATGTAAGGTGATCTGGTATTCCCATCTATTTGAAGAGTTTTCCACAGTTTGTTGTGATCTACACAGTTAAAGGCTTTAGCATAGTCAGTGAAGCAGAAGTAGATGTTCTTTTGGAATTCTCTTGCTTTTTCTATGATCCAACGGATGTTAGCAATTTGATCTCTGGTACCTCTGCCTTTTCTAAATCCAGCTTGAAAATCTGGAAGTTCTTGGTTCACATATTGTTGAAGCCTAGCTTGTATAATTTTGAGCATTACCTTGCTAGCATGTGAAATTGTGTGGTAGTTTGGACATTCTTTGGCATTGCCCTTCTTTGGGACTGGAATGAAAACTTGGAATTGGATTGGAGTGACCTTTTCCAGTGCTGTGGGCACTGCTGAGTTTTCCAGATTTGCTGGCATGTTGAGTACAGCACTTTCACAGCATAATTTTTTAGGATTTGAAATAGCTCATCTGGAATTCCATTACCTCCACTAGCTTTGTTCATAGCAATGCTTCCTAAGGCCCACTTGACTTCACACTCCAAGATGTCTGGCTCTAGGTGAGTGATCACACCACTGTGGTTATCTGTGTCATTAAGATGTTTTTTGCATAGCTCTTCTGTGTATTCTTGCCACCTCTTCTAATATCTTTTGCTTCTGTTAGGTCCATACTGTTTCTGTCCTTTATTGTGCCCATCTTTGCATGAAATGTTCCTTTGGTATCTCTAATTTTCTTGACGAGGTCTCTAGTCTTTCCCATTCTATTGTTATCCTCTATTTCTTTGCATTGTTCACTTATTTCTTATCTCTCCTTGCTATTCTTTGGAACTCTGCATTCAAATGGGTATATCTTTCCTTTTTCTCTTTTGCCTTTTACTTTTCTTTCCTCAGCTATTTATAAGGCCTCTTCAGACAACCATTTTGCTTTCATAAACACATTAAGATAAAGATCCAGAGATTCTTTTGGTTTTAAATAATGAGATTGATAATTTTTATAAAGGAGATGTCATTTTGCTAATGAAAATTACTTACTTAAACCGTGGAGTAATCAGACCAGCAAACCAACCTTGCAAGTTGTCAAATAATAATACATAATTTATTTCAACATTAACTGAAATTTTTTTTGCAGGTTGATGCTGCAAGATAATCAGAATTTGGAAGCACTGAGAATGCTGGCCCTTTACTATTTGTGTAGGGAGGGGGATATAGAGAAGGTGAGTTGTATTGTACTATATAACTTTCCTGTATTAAATATATGTTTAGTTACACACACATGCACATACTAAAGAGCCTTGAAGTGCTTTTAGAGTGTATATCATGGCAATTTTTAGTTGAGTCCTAGAAATATACCTTAACAAAGGTATATTTGTTAAATCTTAAATCACCTAGTAAAGCAAAAGTATCATATAGTTAAAATTACCCTTGAAAGCTTTAAAAATTATTAATTACAACAGATGCTGTTTCTATGTAAAAATCATGTGTCATATGATATATGATTAATGTAACAAGTGGTACTGGTTATAGAAGAGAACATACAAAATATAATTCATAGTACTTTTACAATTTTATTGAGTTTGCGTAAGTTAAATGGGTTAGGATGAAATCCCATTGAACCTTATAAGGCACACGTTTCTCTGGTAATGAACACATTGACTATATATTTTGGTTTATGGGATGCCAAAATCCACTCTGAAATCAATAATATTATAACAGATAATAGATTTAGACTCTTACCTAGGGTTAAATGGGTTAATGTGATAGTACTTAGTAAGTACTTCAGTAAATACTAGAAGAATCTTAGTAGGAGCATATCTGGAGTAAATTTTCCAGGCATTGAAATTATTTTTCAATAATCTGATTTTTTTGGTCTCAAAAATATTTTAAATATAATCCAGGCTATGTAGGTAATCCAAGGACTGACCTCATATAATATTAATGTTTGTAAATAAGTTATCATTCATATCTCATATGTGTCATAAATTATTGGAGAGGGAGCTTGGCATGTATAGTTAACTGAATATTATAGGTGTCTTTGAATATTTGGATATCACCCAAAGGTTTCTATTCAGTAACAACTATTAAAGAAGCACATTTTATAATGCAATTTTTACTTATAATCATTGCACTTTTTATGGAAGGATCCTTTACCTTTTTGTACCATATGATTTCATTGGAAGAAGGGGAATTGATAAAAGCAAAGATTTTTTTAACATATAAATACTGATTTACTAATGTACATGTCATGTATTATGCTATTTTTATTCTTAATGTATTTTAAAATTATACTGAATACTTTTGTTTTAGGCTGCCACCCAGCTGGAAAACTTAGGAAATGCGTTGGATGCCGTGGAACCACAGAATGCTCAACTTTTTTATACGATCACAATAGCCTTCAGCAGAACTGTAAGAGTACAGCAAAGCTCTGTTATTCGTAGCTGGAAATATAAAATTAGTCACAAATGTTGAAGCACCAAAAAGCATATGGCCTAGAGTGAAAATACTTGAAAATTCATAGATGTGCCTATGAATATGTGATACATTCTTAAGGGAGGTAGTTCAGAGGAGATACAGTTTCCAGCTATAAAAGGCCATCATGGAGGGTTCATGGAGGAAGTGGCACTTGTGAATCCTTTAAGAATAGGGAAGTGCCTTCCAGACGAAGGAAATGGAAAGTGATTTATTTTAACCAGAGCATAGGATTTATGACTAAGGTTGTTCTTTCCTTTATGTTTTTAAAACTTTTTTAAATATTTTAAAATAAGTAATGGAATATTAGGGTTGAGGAAATGGTTTCTGTCTTACTTTTTGTAATAGTAAAGAAATTATTTTTATGACAAGCACCCATAAAGAGGTAATTGGAAATGGAATAGATAAATATAGCAGAATCTTAAAACCAATACAAGAAACGAGAGGATTGAAACTATGCTAGAAAAAAATAAGGAAAAGGGCAGACTGAGTAAAATAATTATTAAAATAAAGTTGAAAGAAAATAATTAAGTTTATTATTGTTAAATGACATGAATAAACTGAATTCTCTTAATTAAAAACAAAGGTTGTCAGATCATGTGAAATTTAGGAGAACTGCTCCCCATTACAGAAATTTGAGTTAGTGGGGAGTATTAACATTTTTTTATTTACCTACTTCAGACATATGATTGTTACTAGTTTACAGCAAATCAAACAATTTAGTAAGTAACAACTCTTCAAAGTAATGATGTTCAAAAAGTATATACTTAATTCTGACAACATTGCCATTTCCTGAAATATTTTTGAAGGCGTTTTTTCAAGAAGATTATAAGGCGTGGTTCTCACTAGTGGCACACTGGTCTTTAGGGGTAAATCAGATTCTTATCCTAGTTTTCAATGCAATAAAAGTTCAATAAAATATATACATCTCTCTATATTATGCTATATCTACACACACACATATGTAAATATATATAAAACCTTAAATAATGATTTTCTTCTCTAATTATAAGACAGTCATGAGACAGTTTAAAAATCGAGTTATAAAAAATATGCTTGTGGAGTAGCATAGAAGCAATACATTTTTCAAGAGAGCTGTTTTTTAAAAGCATTAGGATGCTTTTTAGGATGCTTATTAGGATGTTTAAGTTCTGATAGGATATAAACTGTTGATGCACTATCTAGATAGTAAATACAGTAGATTTATTATTCTTCTAATTTTTTTCCTATATTTTTCATCTGTGAAATGCAAATTATTCATATGTACATTTAGAAAAAACAAATTCTTCCATCTTTGCAGACTTGTTTTAGTTTAACTTAATTTTTTTTTCTTTTTAGTGTGGACGTAGTCAACTCATTCTTCAGAAAACCCAAACATTACTAGAAAGAGCTTTTAATTTAAATCCTCAGCTGTCAGAATTTGCTACAGAGCTTGGATACCAAATGATTTTACACGGGAAAGTGAAAGAGGCCTTGAAGTGGTACAAGACCGCCATGACACTAGACGAGACCAGTGTCCCTGCTCTCGTTGGTATGGCAGCTGCATCTATGAGCGTTCCTCATACAGAGGCAAACAACGATTGGTTTTAACACCTGCCTTTAAAGAAGAAAAGACATATCTTGTAGTTTTCTAAAATTAAACAGTTCTCTACTATCTACAGCAGGAAAAAATCATGTACCTTTAAAAATAGAATTTTTGTTTCTTAGAAACTATCTGCAGGTAATAGATTTTTATGAGATAATTCCCATAAATTAAGAATTCCTTAGTAACTGATTTTATGTGGGTACAAAGCTACCCATTTCCTTTTACTCTTTTTCTTTTTTTAATCTAAAACTTTGTATTATGGCCAAAAAGAAAAAAACCTCGTTTAATATTGTTTGTGTTAACTTGAGATGTACATGCCTGAAATGATGTGGATTTTTCCCATTTTCATCTGTTTCCTTTTTAGGATTTATCCAGTGTCAATTAATAGAAGGGCAACTACAGGATGCAGATCAGCATCTAGAATTCCTTAGTGAAGTTCAGCAGTCTTTTGGAAAATCGGCGGTATAGTATTTTATTTTATCAGGGAAGATTGTAACTACTTATAAAATATGAAATTTTAAATGTTTAAAAATTTAACAATGGGATTAGAGGAGTAATGTACTAATTTTAATATGTAGTTACATTTATTAATTTTCCACATGATGTTAAAAATCCAAGTAAACTAATATTTAAGTTTGAACAAATAGTGCCTATAAATATCTCTTCGTATACATTTGAAATCTAAGTAGAAATAAATGGCTTTATAACTGTATGGAGTAATTTATGAAAACTACTTATTTTCCAGGAATTAACCTATTTACATGCAGTTCTCGCTATGAGGAAAAATAAACGACAAGAAGAGGTTATTAATTTGTTAAATGATGTCCTGGACACTCATTTTTCACAGTTGGAGGACTTACCTCTTGGCATACAGTATTTTGAGAAGTTAAATCCTGATTTCTTGCTAGAAATTATTACAGAATATCTGAATTTCTGTCCAATGCAGGTGTGTATTTCTGGGACTTATTTTCAAAGATGCATTTACATGATGTTTTATAAAAGGTACTAATTATGTTCTACAGATTAGACTATAAAATGAAAGTATTTCTATCCATATTAGTTGAAATAGTTTTTAATGAAAATATTTACAGTAATGATAACTATCAACTAATGTTTTGGTTTACAAATGTTCATTTGTAATTCATAAAATCTTAAAATCTTGAATTTAAACTATTAAAAGTCATTTAATTTAGGCACCCACCTTATTCTACTCCATAATATCCTCATTAAGTGTCCATCCCATCTTTGGATTCACTCAAAGATAAAGTTCTTATTTGTAACTATGATTATTAGACTGTATTTCCTGTGTTAAGTCAGATTTTGCTTTGTGTTAAAAAAACTCAGCTATTTACTGGTCCTCCTTTTGTTCTCTGCAGTGACATGGAGCAAGTCCAGTTACTTAGTGTATTCCTCATTCATAGAACAGACCTGCAGATGTTGGAAATTAATTTTCCTGTTTTGAACAATTCCAGGTTTCCAACCATTTCTTTTTTTATGACATAGTTTGAGATCCCTGGTTGTGAGCCTGAGGATATTCTTGATTTTATCAGTGCCTGATTAAGCTCACTATTCCAAATATGGATTTGGCCTGAAAAACTTAGATCAGATTCTTTGCTTCCTAATTCTGGATATCCATCAGTTTCTTTTTTGTGAATCACATTACATTATCGACCCCTGTAGATTTAACAGTTAACCAGAGTCCTTAGACCTGTAAATCACTGTAACTTTGGACATAAGTGTCAGATCAGATCAGTCATTCAGTCGTGTATGACTCTTTGCGACCCCATGAATCGCAGCACGCCAGGCCTCCCTGTCCAATACCAACTCCCGGAGTTCACTCAGACTCACATCCATCGAGTCAGTGATGCCATCCAGCCATCTCATCCTCTGTCGTCCCCTTCTCCTCCTGCCCCCAATCCCTCCCAGCATCAGAGTCTTTTCCAATGAGTCAACTCTTCACATGAGGTGGCCAAAGTACTGGAGTTTCAGCTTTAGCATCATTCCTTCCAAAGAAATCCCAGGGCTGATCTCCTTCAGAATGGACTGGTTGGATCTCCTTGCAGTCCAAGGGACTCCCAAGAGTCTTCTCCAACACCACAGTTCAAAAGCATCAATTCTTCGGCACTCAGCCTTCTTCACAGTCCAACTCTCACATCCATACATGACCACAGGAAGAACCATAGCCTTGACTAGACGGACCTTTGTTGGCAAAGTAATGTCTCTGCTTTTGAATATGCTATCTAGGTTGGTCATAACTTTCCTTCCAAGGAGTAAGCATCTTTTAATTGCATGGCTGCAGTCACCATCTGCAGTGATTTTGGAGCCCCAAAAAATAAAGTCTAACACTGTTTCCACTGTTTCCCCATCTATTTCCCATGACGTGATGGGACTGGATGCCATGATCTTCGTTTTCTGAATGTTGAGCTTTAAGTCAACTTTTTCACTCTCCACTTTCACTTTCATAAAGAGGCTTTTTAGTTCCTCTTCACTTTCTGCCATAAGGGTGGTGTCATATGCATATCTGAGGTTATTGATATTTCTCCCGGCAATCTTGATTCCAGCTAGTGTTTCTTCCAGTCCAGCGTTTCTCATGATGTGCTCTGCATATAAGTTAAATAAACAGGGTGACAATATACAGCCTTGACGTACTCCTTTTCCTGTTTGGAACCAGTCTGTTGTTCCATGTCGAGTTCTAACTGTTGCTTCCTGACCTGCATACAAATTTCTCAAGAGGCAGGTCAGGTGGTCTGGTATTCCCATGTCTTGAAGAATTTTCCACAGTTTATTGTGATCCACACAGTCAAAGGCTTTGGCATAGTCAATAAAGCAGAAATAGATGTTTTTTCTGGAACTCTCTTGCTTTTTCCATGATCCAGCAGATGTTGGCCATTTGATCTCTGGTTCCTCTGCCTTTTCTAAAACCACCTTGAACATCAGGAAGTTCATGGTTCACATATTGCTGAAGCCTGGCTTGGAGAATTTTGAGCATTACTTTACTAGTATGTGAGATGAGTGCAATTGTGCGGTAGTTTGAGCATTCTTTGGCATTGCCTTTCTTTGGGATTGGAATGAAAACTGACCTTTTCCAGTTCTGTGGCCACTGCTGAGTTTTCCAACTTTGCTGGCATATTGAGTGTAGCACTTTCACAGCATCATTTTTCAGGATTTGGAATAGCTCAATTGGAATTCTGTCACCTCCACTAGCTTTGTTCATAGTGATGCTTTCCAAGGCCCACTTGACTTCACATTTCAGGATGTCTGGCTCTAGGTCAGTGATCACACCATCGTGATTATCTGGATCGTGAAGATCTTTTTTGTACAGTTCTTCTGTATATTCTTGCCCT
>NW_011495014.1:3229422-3231006 GCF_000754665.1 Bison bison bison
GGTCAGTGATCACACCATCGTGATTATCTGGATCGTGAAGATCTTTTTTGTACAGTTCTTCTGTATATTCTTGCCATCTCTTCTTAATATCTTCTGCTTCTGTTAGGTCCATACGATTTCTGTCCTTTATCGAGCCCATCTTTGCATGAAATGTTCCTTTGGTATCTCTGATTTTCTTGAAGAGATCTCTAGTCTTTCCCATTCTGTTGTTTTCCTCTATTTCTTTGCATTGATCGCTGAAGTAGGCTTTCTTATCTCTTCTTGCTATTCTTTGGAACTCTGCATTCAGATGTTTATATCTTTCCTTTTTTCCTTAGCTTTTTGCTTCTCTTCTTTTTGCAGCTATTTGTAAGGCCTCCCCAGGTAGCCATTTTGCTTTTTTTGCCTTTCTTTTCCATGGGGATGTTCTTGATCCCTGTCTCCTGTACAATGTCACGAACCTCCATCCATAGTTCATCAGGCACTCTATCAGATCTAGGCCCTTAAATGTATTTCTCACTTCCACTGTAATCATAAGGGATTTGATTTAGGTCATACCTAAATGGTCTAGTGGTTTTCCCTACTTTCTTCAATTTCAGTCGGAATTTGGCAATAAGGAGTTCATGGTCTGAGCCACAGTCAGCTCCTGGTCTTGTTTTTGCTGACTGTATAGAGCTTCTCCATCTTTGGCTGCAAAGAATATAATCAATCTGATTTCAGTGTTGACCATCTGGTCATGTCCATGTATAGAGTCTTCTCTTGTGTTGTTGGAAGAGGGTGTTGGTTATGACCAGTGCATTTTCTTGGCAAAACTCTATTAGTCTTTGCCCTGCTTCATTCCGTATTCCAAGGCCAAATTTGCCTGTTACTCCAGGTGTTTCGTGACTTCCTACTTTTGCATTCCAGTCCCCTATAATGAAAAGGACATCTTTTTTTGGGTGTTAGTTCTAAAAGGTCTTATAGGTCTTCATAGAACCGTTCAACTTCAGCTTCTTCAGCATTACTGGTTGGGGCATAGACTTGGATTACTGTGATATTGAATGGTTTGCCTTGGAAACGAACAGAGATCATTCTGTCGTTTTTGAGATTGCATCCAAGTACTGTATTTTGGACTCTTTTGTTGACCATGATGGCTACTCCATTTCTTCTGAGGGATTCCTGCCCGCAGTAGTAGATACAATGGTCATCTGAGTTAAATTCACCCATTCCAGTCCATTTCAGTTCACTACATTTGTCCCTATGAAATTTTATCTCTTCATACTTATCCCATAATTTCAGATTATTGTATCTTTTGGGGTCCTAACTGTCATCTGTTTTATATGGATCTTTGTTGCCTCTTGAGAAACCTATATGCAGGTCAGGAAACAACAGTTAGAACTGGACATGGAACAATAGACTGGTTCCAAATAAGAAAAGGAGTACATCAAGGCTGTATATTGTCACCCTGCCTATTTAACTTCTATGCAGAGTACATCATGAGAAACGCTGGGCTGGAAGAAGCAGAAGCTGGAATCAAGATTTCCAGGAGAAATATCAATAACCTCAGATATTCAGATGACACCACCCTTATGGCAGAAAGTGAAGAGCAACTAAAGAGCCTCTTGA
>NW_011495014.1:3231106-3236745 GCF_000754665.1 Bison bison bison
AAGTGAAAGAGGAGAGTTAAAAAGCTGGCTTAAAGCTCAACATTCAGAAAACGAAGATCATGGCATCTGGTCCCATCACGTCATGGGAAATAGATGGGGAAACAGTGAAAACAGTGTCAGACTTTATTTTTTGGGGCTCCAAAATCACTGCAGATGGTGACTGCAGCCATGCAATTAAAAGATGCTTACTCCTTGGAAGGAAAGTTATGACCAACCTAGATAGCATATTCAAAAGCAGAGACATTACTTTGCCAACAAAGGTCTGTCTAGTCAAGGCTATGGTTTTCCTGTGGTCATGTATGGATGTGAGAGTTGGACTGTGAAGAAAGCTGAGCGCCAAAGAATTGATGCTTTTGAACTGTGGTGTTGGAGAAGACTCTTGAGAGTCCCTTGGACTGCAAGGAGATCCAACCAGTCCATTCTGAAGGAGATCAGCCCTGGGATTTCTTTGGAAGGAATGATGCTAAAGCTGAAACTCCAGTACTTTGGCCACCTCATGTGAAGAGTTGACTCATTGGAAAAGACTCTGATGCTGGGAGGGATTGGGGGCAGGAGGAGAAGGGGACGACAGAGGATGAGATGGCTGGATGGCATCACTGACTCGATGGATGTGAGTCTGAGTGAACTCTGGGAGTTGGTGATGGACAGGGAGGCCTGGCGTGCCACAATTCATGGGATTGCAAGGAGTCAGACACGACTGAGAGACTGAACTGAACTGAACTTG
This sequence comes from Bison bison bison, assembly GCF_000754665.1. Taxonomy (NCBI): domain Eukaryota; kingdom Metazoa; phylum Chordata; class Mammalia; order Artiodactyla; family Bovidae; genus Bison; species Bison bison. The sequence goes on from NW_011495014.1 coordinate 3,231,831, forward strand.
TTGTCAAACATCATCTGCCTATGTGGCTCCAAGTAGAACTGAGAATGGAACCCTCTTGTATTACCACAGAATTCATTCCAAGTTGACATATATCCATTAGCGCTCTTTTATTACAAGCAATAAGCAGATGACTTAACTTTGTTATACTCAACTCATAATTCAACATAGAGATATCATGGCATGCACTATCAAATACTTCATTCCTGAAAGCATAGTTTTTAGTATTCTCCCTGATTTTTCCCTGAAGTTACAGCTTCAGTAACTGTGTTAACAAGGAAATGAGAATAATGACCTTTCCTTAGGGAGCTCACACTGCCTTTTATTGGTCATCATATCCTTTTCCAGACTTTCATGACCAATTTTTTTCAACTCACCACTCTGGAATTGCACTTGGGATTGATCTCAGTTTCTCCAGTCATGATCTGCTTTCAGTTGCTCATGAGTTGGAAAGCATTTTTCAGTACCCATGCAGTATTTAGAATTCATCCAACAAATGCTTGTAGGGTTCCCAGTGGACTGTTTAGAGTTGGGGAAATAGTTGTGTAAAAGCAAACAATATTCCTTGCCTTCTTAATACATGAATACTAGCAGGAGGAAACTTAATACAATCAATCTATTATGCAGTATATTAGGAGATTACAGGAGAAAATAACAAAACAGAGTGAAAGGGGGTAGTAATTTTAAATAAGGTGGTCTAGGTAGGCCTCATTATGATGGTAAAATTTGGAAAAAAACTTCAAGGTCATGTGGGAATATAGTATAGAGTGTTTCAGGCAAAAGGAGCCATTGTGCAGTGGCCCAAAGGGACAGAGGAGGGCGGCTGGGACCGAGTGAGGAGGCAGGGAGTGGCCACTGTAGGTCTCAGCATAGGAAACTGAATTAGTGGTGATTTCTCTGACTTCAGTTCTGAGAACAGTGGGGAGCCACCAGAGGGTTTCCCACATGATCCAGTTCAGCATTTTAAAAGGCTTCTTCTGGCAGCTGGACTGAGGGTAAACTGTAAAAGGAGCAAAAAATAATCTGTTAAATTGTAGTTGGGTCCCTAGTGCACTGCTGCTGCTGCTGCTAAGTCGCTTCAGTCATGTCCGACTCTGTGCAACCCCATTTCTCCAATACCTGAAAGTGAAAAGTGAAAGGGAAGTCGCTCAGTCGTGTCCGACTCTTAGCGACCCCATGGACTGGGCCCACCAGGCTCCTCTGTCCATGGGATTTTCCAGGCAAGAGTACTGGAGTAGGGTGCCATTGCCTTCTCCGAGTACACAGTCATTCTGGTTTTCCATAATGTAACCTTCATCAGCATGATAGAATCTAATTAGCATTACAATGCTGTTTTCCTGGGGAAATATCAGAAAGGCAGACTTGTCTCTCCAGCTCTGTTTCTGTTACTTTGGCCCTTTTACATATACATTTACATACTTTTTTTTAAAGAAATCAAGCAGATATCTTAGAGATTGTCTTTATAAGCCCTGGATTTTTTACTATGATTCGTTCTGAAATTAGAGGAAAAATGATGGTTGTTTTCAATTAGTAATTTTTAGCAAGGGGCAGATGATATCAGAGCCTCACCCTGTTACCTGTGCTTTCATTATTTTCAATTGCACTGAAAAAGTAAATATATTTTAAGAATATACACTATATCCATTACCGTGTAAAGTTTTAAAAGTCTCATCTTTAAGACACATAAGGACCTTTAGCCCTATAAAAGACGCAAAACTAAATATGAAACTACTGTAGGACTAATAAGACAAAGAATGCTAAAAAAAAAATGTATTACCTAGATAAGTGCTTTAGAAATTTCAAGAAGTTGAAGTATTCTAGGCACCAATAGTTGTGTTCTGAAAATTCTTTTGAGCACAGATTTTTTGGTGCCTCAACATTGAAGATACCACATTTTTCTTGTTAGTAACAGTGGCTCCTTGTAGGGTCAGTTGTCAGTAAGAGGCTGTGCTTCAGTTACGAATCTGTGAGTGTGGAGTGTAAGGTTATGGGGATGGGACGATGGTCCTTCAGATAAAGGAAGGAGCATTAGTAAGGTAAAGCAGGAGAGTAAACGTGGAATATCTAAAATCTAATATCACATTTCTAAGTTGTGAGTGGATAACTGCTGGATAAAGATTGAGTAGATAGCCATTAAAAGAATAAACAAGTGGTCTAGTACTACTTTAGTTATTAAATTCATTATTAATAAAAAGAGAAATTGAGGGCCTAAACACGTCAGACAGAAAAGTGGGGGATATGAGACATCGGTGTAGTGTACACGCATGTGTTCTGCCATTGGATTTTTACTACGATGACAAAATCTGAATTCTCTAAAAACTGACTTTGCGGTATTCTCGAGGGTGGTGCAGGTTATTGAATTGAATAAAATCCCAAGACAGGTTTAGAATTAGAACTCACATTCCCTTGACTCTCAGTTCCAGCAAGAAACTCTGCCTCTCATTATTCCTTTGAACAGGTGTGTTTCCTTGATAAAGCTTTTGAACATAAATGCTCCTTTCATATGTTATCAAATTAGTAACTGTATAGTAATTTCACAATTATTTTGATGAGCAAAAGCCATCATTTATATAGTCTGTTCATAGATCTCAGGGAAATAAACTAGTATTAATCTAGTCATAGTGAGATATTGGACAATAAATAGAATAAGAGAAGTTTTAGAAAAGCATGTAGGTTTTGCTCTTCACATTACAATTAATAATGTGTTTATTTTTAGCCTAATACTGTTAAAAACATAAAAATGACTTGCTGATTTGTTTTGTTTAGCCTGCAAGTCCTGGGCAGCCTCTTTCTCCACTTCTCAGACGTTGTACCTCAATCCTGGAGACTATAGTCAGAACCGTTCCTGGTCTTCTGCAGGCTGTCTTTCTAATAGCAAAAGTGAAGTATTTGTCAGGTAAGGTGTACATTAAAAGCTTAAAATAACCTTTATATTCTGATGTTGATAAGAACAAGTATTAACAAACTAAGCACTCCTCATATATGAAGAATAGTCGCACAAAATACACATTTTATATATGCACAGTTCATTAACTTTTAACAGAATAAAATTGTACAACTCTTAACTATTTAGTTCTTTAAAAAAGATTACCATAAACTTCTGTGATTCAAATGAACTTCTGGAAAAATATAGTTCTACCACTTTAAAAAAAAGTCCATCAGATAGTACTAAAGCCAGGCAGTAAAAATTTAGTCTTTAATCTCTCCTTTGAACAGGTCATAATCCGTCATTATTGATTCATTGGCATAATCAAATCTGATGTTTATCAGGTTTCAGATACTTAGGAAATATATTAATTCCTATCTAGGTTCTGTGATTGGTAATTCATAGCTTTAAAAAAATAACCTTAGTTGTTACTTTAGCGTTTTAGGATATACACATGTTTGGCAATATATATGTAAGTAGACCATCACATGGGCCATATATATATATATATATATATATGTATATATATCTTTGCTGGCTACATGCTATGCAGAGTAAATTAAGTTTGTAAAGTCCTGTAGGGCAGAAACCACCTTAAATGTATTCATTCTCATGAACAGTTACTTCCTATATTATAACAGAAAGAGTTAAGAGATTGTCTTTACTAATTTTTTGGGTCTTGGTTTTAACTATTTTTAAAAAAGAACCAAATTATCAGAAGAGTTTATTTCACCTCTAAAATACTCTAGTTGTAAGAAGTGAGTCTCTGATACCTTCTCCTAAGTGAGTTCTGTTGAGCCACATGATATTTCTACTTTATTTTCAGTTAGAATGGGTGTCACCTACTAGATATTCAAATGGGACTTTGAGTTCTGTTATTAATTTATTAAACACATTTATTTTGAATTTTTATATAAATCAGTCTCAGTATATTAATAGTAATATTTCATTGCCAAAGTCTCTAGGAATGAAGTGCTTCCCTTGTGGCTCAGCTGGTAAAGAATCTGCCTGCAATGCAGGAGACCTGGGTTTGATCCCTGAGATGGGAAGATCCCCTGGAGAAGGGAAAGGCTACCTACTCTAGTATTCTGGCCTGGAGAATCCCATGGACTATACAGTCCATGGGTTGCAAAAAGTGGGATACGACTGAGCAACTTTCACTTTAACTAGGAATGGTTTCCCTTGTGACTCAGATGGTAAAGAATCTGTCAGCAATGCAGGAGACCCAGGTTCAATCCCTGTTTCAGGAAGATCCCCTGGAATAGGAAATGGCAACCCACTCCAGTATTCTTGCCTGGAGAATCCCATGGACAGAGGAGACAGTCAATGGGATGGCAAAGAGTCAGATACGACTGAGCAACTAACTCTTGCTAGGAATGAAAGTCTTGTACATTAACCCCACTGTTAAAAAGAGCAGCCTGAAATACTGTGAAGTAGTGCTGGCACATGTCTAAACAGTAGTATCTTGCTAAGCTGCCAACTGCAGTGACTTCTGGTGCAAACTACCTGGAGTTGGATCAGACTTACGGGTTAAGGGCACAGTCTCCATCAGATGCCCCAGCTGTAGACAGCAGCCACAGGCTCAGGGTTCAGAGCCATTTGCATGTCTGACTTGCTGGCTACAAATTTAAGGGTTCTGACGACTCCCATCAGGTTCAGTAGTTTACTTGAAAGACTCACAGAAGTCAGGAAAGCACTATAGCTAGGATTAGAGTTTTATAGCAAAAAATATCCATCTGAACTAGCAAAAGGAAGAGATGCAGAGGTTGAGGTCTGGGAGGGTCCCACGTGTGAAGCTTGCATTGTCGTTTCTTAGTGGAGTCAGGACACATCAACTTTCTGACACATCAACATGACAAAAATCCCTTGGACTGCAAGGATATCCAACCAGTCCATTCTGAAGGAGATCAGCCCTGGGATTTCTTTGGAAGGAATGATGCTAAAGCTGAAACTCCAGTACTTTGGCCACCTCACACGAAGAGTTGACTCATT
>NW_011495014.1:3236845-3274629 GCF_000754665.1 Bison bison bison
GGTGATGGACAGGGAGGCCTGGCGTGCTGCGATCCATGGGGTCACAAAGAGTCGGACACGACTGAGCAACTAAACTGAACTGAACTAGAACATTAGCAGCAGGGAAGCTCACCCAGGGTTCAGTACCCAAGAGTTTTATTACATAGACAGCTCCCCTCTCCCCAGGTCAGGCTGGTATGGGTGACTCAGAGTCCCTACCCCTCTAACCACATGGTTGGGATCTCTGGCCTGGCCAGCCCTTAGTCATATTAGCATAAGTTATCAGGGCCTACCATGAATAACAAAGACACTCTTATTGCTCTGGATATTCCAAGATTTAGAGATGGTCTCCTGGGAACCAAGGCCAGCCAAATTCTTTATTACAGAAGACCCTGACAAAGGCAGAACTTCAGGACAGAAATGAAATTTCTTTCATTTTTTCAAGAGAATTTGAGCTGATCTCAGATAAGAATGTGATATTGATGTGATATTTGTTTGTATGGCCTTTTTTCCCAACAACAATGACCTGTTTCTCCATTTTTAAGTAATTAGTGGCCTTCTAAAGCTAACTGGCCATGTTCCTTCTCTTTACCTTTAGAAAAAAACAAAAAAGATCTCAGTTATTCACATAGTTCTCATTTTTTTTTCAGGCTCTTATTTGCAAACCCTTCTTTTGGGAAATAATCTTTCTGTTTTTTAAAATATATTTATTATTTGGCTGCGTCAGGTCTTGGTTGCAGTATGCGCGATCTTCACGGAATCATGTGGAATCTTTCATTGTGGTGTGTGGGCTTAGTTGCTCCATGTCGTGCAGTATCGTAGTTCCCTGACCAAGAATCAAACCTGTGTCCCCTACCTTGCAAGACAGATTCTTAACCACTGAATCACCAGGGAAGTCCCAGTAATAATCACTTTTTTTCAGGTTATCTCCATGATTCTTCTCTTTCCTACAAGAATGTGGGGGTGGTAATTTGCTTGCAAATTTATTATGCTTTATTATTTATTATTATAATTTATTATTATTATTATTAAAATCATCCTTTCTTTTTTTGCCTGTAGAGTTCTGAGTGTTGGATTGCATCAGAATGAAAACTCTAATATTTATTATGCTTGATGGTTAATTGACAGATTTTGACGCTTCATTTAATAAGTTATTGTACTAACTCAGCCAAATTTTTGTTCATTAAGCCCCTGTTGTTAAGAAGAATGTTTTCTGTTTAAATGGATTCTGTTATAAGAAGGTTGAGCCTTTGGGACCGAAGGCCTGACTGTAAGCCTTATTTTGTTTGTTGAGGTGTCAGGTAAGGTCACAGAGAGTTATTGAACAGATAATAATTTAGGAGAGTTACAGAGGGCTCTGGTCTAGCTGTACCTGCTTAAGGCCAGTTTATGAGATGGCTAAATGTGAATCAGTGTGGGTTATATCACGAAACTTCTAGCACCTAGAGTCTGTGCTGGTGTTTCTCTGAAGAGCCTCTTCCTCCCTTAGCTGTCAGCCCAAGGTAGAATCCAGTATTTTGATCACTTTCATTTTGATCATTTCCTTCTGTTTTAAGACTCCCAGATGTAGTTAATATCCTATAATGGAATATAATCTGCAAAAATACTGAGTTACTACTTATACCTGAAACTAACACAGTAAATCAACTGTAAATCAGCTACAATTAAAAAAAAAAAAAAGACTTCTAGATATACAATAGATGTGTTTCCAGAATATTTGAATATTTCAGTTAGTATTAAGAGGCATTTAAAGTCTGTAAATCACATATCTAAATTTCTAGACTATATTCCTATGCTTTTTGTGTTGTCTTTTGTGCAGTAGTAAAATTTCTGGCCAAGAATGATTGCACAACTGAATCTTTCTTGTTAATGTGGCACTATAACATTCTAGTTACTTAAATTTCTATGTTTTACATATTTTAAAGAAGTTATAAATTTAAAAACATTAGACAAGGAAAGTAAAAGTACATTTATAGGACGGTCAGTAACAGTGGTGATGGATTCTGACTTTTTCACATACTCTGATTTGCTCCTTATCACCAAGGGGATGGCCTGGCTTTGGATATATTCTTTCATGCAAACTAGAAAGAAGCGGATGGTGGCGCTAGTGTTAAAGAACCTGCCTGCCAGTGTAGGAGACATAAGAGACGGGTGTTCGATCCCTTGGTCGGAAAGATCCTCTGGAGAAGGGCATGGCAACCCAATCAAGTATTCTTGCCTGGAGAATCCCATGGACAGAGGAGCCTGGTGGGCTGCAGTCCACGAGGTCGCAGTCGGACACGACTGAGCGACTTAGTAGTGGTGGTGCAGGGGGAGTTTAAGCTGCGGACCTCCAGGTCAAACACCGGAACTGTCCATACACTGCTTATCTCCCTCTTCGCTCAGATTTCTTCTTAATCGTTTTTTTTTTTTAACTTTGTTTCCTCACCAGGTGATATTGAAGCAGCTTATAATAACCTGCAGCATTGCCTGGAGCACAGCCCTTCCTATGCCGATGCCCATCTCCTGATGGCTCAGGTTTATTTGTCTCAGGAAAAATTCAAATTGTGTTCTCAGTCTCTTGAACTATGCCTGAGCTATGATTTTAAGGTAAGTGTTCCAGACTCAAATGGATAAGTCATATCGCTGTCCTTAAACCTTTAGCAAATGTTTACATGTTCAACTATTTTGTATTTTAGCCTGTAACATTTTGCTAATAAATGCATTTTTTTAGTGGAAAATGTTTTGAACTCGTTAGCAGTAGGAGAAAAAAATGGAGGCACCTGTGGTTTAGTTTAACAAAACTATATGGACTTGGCAACAAAAGACCTGGAATTAGCGTCTGATCTTCCTACCTCTTGCTCTCTGAACCTCAGTTTTCTTTTCCATAAAACTTATAATACTCTACAATTTTAATGAACATTAAATGTACTGTGAATACATATAAAGATAGTTGTAAACTATAGAGCATTGTTGTTGTTCAGTCATTTAGTCCTGTCCTACTCTTTGCAACCCCATGAACTGCAGCATGCCAGTCTTCCCTGTCCCTCACCATCTCCCAGAGCTTGCTCAAACTCATGACCATTGAGTTGATGATGCCATCCACCCATCTCATCCTCTGTCGTCCCCTTCTGCTGCCTTCAATCTTTCCCAGCATCAGGGTCTTTTCTAATGAGTCGGTTGTTCTTATCAGATGGCCAAACTTTAGAGCTTCAGCATCAGTCCTTCCAATATTCAGGATTGATATGCTTTAGGATTGACTGGTTTGATTTCCTTGCAGTCCAAAGGGCTCTTGAGCGTCTTCTCCAATACCACAGTTTGAAAGCATCAATTCTTTGGCACTCGGCCTTCTTTATGGTCCAACTCTCACATCCATACATAACTCCTGGAAAAACCATAGCTTTGACTACATGGACCTTTGTCAGCAAAGAGATGTCTATGCTTTTTTAACATAGAGCATTGTGCCAAATATTTTTATGTTTTAGGATTTTTATTGTTTGTCTCTTTCTTGGACCTTGATTTTTAATAACTTTGGATACATCATCACAGAATGCCTAGTCATTTTGAAAGTTGGTATGTGGTTTGAGGACATAAACACGCTAGATTTCTATCCAAGACGTTCAGTGTAAATATCCCATATCCCTGAGCATTACGTAAAATCCTAGGTTCAGGGGCTTCCTGAAGTCACGTTAGGAGCTCCTCAGACTTTCTGTTTGTCTGGCAGTTCTTTGACTCTTTGATGTGAGAACCCTTTAGTTAACTGGAGAATTCAAGTTGCAGGCAAGGTTTGCAGAAAGTAACACCTGGTTCTTAGAATGGTAGTTCTTAAGACTAGTGAGACATTATGACCCCAGTGCCAGCACCCCACCCAATAAATCAAGATCTCTGAGATCAGAGCATAAACGTGATTGTTTACACAAGGACAACAGGTAAACTTGATGCCTAGCTCTGGCTCAAACCCAGCCTTAGGAGGACTATAGCCATCCTAGAGGTTAGATGGCTGCCACATCACCTCATTCTGTACCATCTTCTTTTCTTGACTCCTTCCTCATCGTCTGTCATTCTCTTATTTTTTCTGTATATTCTTTTGGTAGCCAAACTAAAGACAGAAGCTTCAATAGTACACATTTCAGAGTAGTATCAAAGGGTAAAAACCCATGTTTGGTTAACATGCCCTGAAATGTTTAATCTTTAAATTAGAAAATAAAAAGAAACTGTAGAAATCTGATAACTTATATTTCAGTACAAGAAGTCTCAGATAAAGAAATTTCATTTTCTGAAAACTAAAATAATTTCTTCGAATATACTTGCTGGCCTTCTAAACTCTGTGTGCAGTTTCTCTCCTGTCATGGTAGCAGCACCAGGGGAATGCTAGGTAGTGGCAGGTTACCTGAATTCTGATGTTTCAGTAAATGATCAGAACATGAATAAGAGGACAGAAAAGGACCTCATGCATTCACAGGGTGGACTGTCCTCAGCATTCCTATTATCATAACATTTTATGGATTGTAAACTATGTGTTGATATTGTAAGCACTCCAAGGAAGGATTTCTGAATATTATTTTTTCAGGTGAGAGAATATCCTTTATATCATCTGATAAAAGCACAGTCACAAAAGAAAATGGGAGAAATAGCAGAAGCAATTAAAACTCTGCACATGGCAATGAGTTTACCAGGAATGAGGAGAATTGGATCTTCCTCAAAGTCAAAATACAGAAAAACTGAAGTTGATGCAAGCCATCGTTTATCAGTCTTTCTTGAGTTGGTAGAGGTTCACCGTTTAAATGGAGAACAGGTAGGTCAAACTTAATTCAATTGCTCAGATCTGAACTTTGTTATCCAAGTATATATAGTCATAGGAAATGAAAATGCAAAAATTATTCCCTTGAGCAAGTGGTTAAGTTTAGAAAATTTGTTTCTCATCACTTGGCACGAGATGGAAGCAAACATGAATGCAATTCTGAGAAAAGAATTAGAATCTTGTAGAAAATGAGGAACTTATCATTTATAATCTGTTTTTTAAGTTACAGCGGTTGCTAATCAGTTACTTCATATTTCATATTTTAGTGGAAATTAAGGCTATGTCTAGGTACTTGCCAAACCTCAAAGAATTTCTACTTCACTAACAAATTAACATAAAATGCACTTAATAAGGAGAACCAATTCCATTATAGATTGATTCTTTGATGCACAATTTTTTTTTCTTGGTTTAACATTTCTTAAATCAGCTAAGTTGAGATGAATGAAAATAAATGATATTTTAGGTTCATTGAGGTACCGGTGTGGAAATTAGGAAATATTTTCATCTGGGATATAACAAAAATGATGTCCTAGTGTAGGGAATACCTGCTGTGTAGTGAAGAACCATCTGTCCAGAGGGCGACTGTGGACTGGATCCCACTGAAGATGCAGTAATGAACATGACGAAGACTTTAGGCTTTGGAGTCAGGCTGGTTCCATCATTTGTTAACTCCTTAACTGTCTGAGTCTTATTTTCCTTATTGCAAGGTGGGAGGTAATTATAGTAACTACCTTGGAGGATTGTCATAAGAAGTAACGGGTTAATACAATGCTGGATGCAAGGTAAATGTTAATTAAATTATAGTAGCAGCAACTCTTATGTAGCAACTGCTGTTGTCATAGTTATGAGAACACTTTTCAGCTAACAAATACGTCATCTTAATTTGGTCTCTGAGTTTAGTTTTAAATTTTTGTGCTTTTCAAAAATCGATCAATATATCACAAATATCAAAACTGTACTAGCACTTATTGTTCATTCTGTATTAGAAGAAGACCCTCATTTGTAGTGTGATATGTTATAGTTTTGAATGTTATTTTGATGTCACCCTTACAGCATGAGGCAGCCAAAGTTTTACAAGATGCCATCCATGAATTTTCTGGGACGTCTGAAGAGTTGCGTGTCACTATCGCTAACGCAGACCTAGCTCTGGCCCAGGGAGATGTGGAGAGGGCTTTAAGCATGCTTCAGAATGTTACAGCCGAGCAGCCGTATTTCATAGAGGCCAAGGAAAAAATGGCAGATATATATCTGAAGCACAGAAAAGAGAAAATGTTATATATCACTTGTTACAGGTAAATGGGTCTTTCAGCCCATTATATTTTGACACATTTATCTCCTAAAATTAATCCCCAAACTTCTTTCTTCCTTTTAACTGCTTTTCGTATACTTTAATAGATCCCTTCCTTAATGTGTTCTTGCTTCTTCTACTGCGACCAGCCACAATCACTCTAACCAGGTTACACTCTCCCTAAAACCTAAATCATAGTAATTAGGATTTATTTCAACCTGTGACTCCCTCCAGTTTCTCAGCTCAGTCTCCCTCCTCAGGTATTATTTTTGGACCTTGAATCTTCCTGGGTGGGAAGGAAAAGAACAGCAATTATATGTATTCTAATAGCTTAAAAGCATTATGTAATATAACAATTCAGGGACTAAATGGTCATGTTTAGCACTGTCTCATAGCAGAAGAAAATTATGGCTTAGTATACATTGCACTAAAGTATGGATTACAGAAATGGCAGGGGTTTAAAGTATCATATGCTGATGCCCTTAGGATTTAGTGGGATACACAACACACAGACGTGAGTGTGCACATGCACACACAGGTTGCTCTTACACTTCTCCCCCAAAAGATAAATATACAAGCACATAATCCATGTGAAAGAAAATTAATGTTTTTATCCTTAAGAATGTTGATGAATTGAGTCATGTTGATTCATCTATATTTTGTAAATATCAAAGCCCAGAAATCTGTTCACATTCTTTGTGGTTACTGAGTGATGCAAAGAAACTGAAGAGTACCTCCTGTATAGTTGAATGGGCGGGAGCTTCCTAAATTATGTTTTCTATGATGTTTCTAAAAGATCAGCACTATCATCTCTAATGATATGACAGTGTTTTAAAATTGAGTACATGTATTTGGATCCACTATAGTAGAGTAGTTAAAAGCATAGTTTTTTATTTTATTTTTTTAAGCAGATCTGACACATTAGCTATATAGTAAACTCTTAGCATTATCTGTAAAGTCTTAGTTCTCTTTTCTCATTAGTTTTTGGACCAATTAAATGAGATGTTCACTAACGACTTAGCACCATATTACTTGAGCAACTTTGGTATTTTCACCTTTAGCAGTTTACATTTTGTAGATAAAAAGAAGCAGCAAATACTGAAGTAGAAGATTTTGTATTTTTATCCCTGTATATGACTTACACCATGAATATCAGAGCTCAAAACACATAGGATGACAATAAGTATTTGTCATATTTTGGAACTTCATTCCCACATCATTTTAGAATTAAGGAGAACAAAACATATTTCTGGATAATGAGAGCTTACATATTTACTGTCTTGTCAGTATACTTCTACCTGCTTTTCAGGAAATGGAAAATTTAATGAAAAAAATTGTTGCCCTAGAGTAAACAATCTGGTTGTGAGTATTGGTAGGGTTTTAACAGTATGTATTACACTGTGGGATATAAAGAGTACTCAAAGGCTATTAGTTTATTGAAATAAGTGAGCTTTTCTTTTATTGGCTTAGAAGAAGAAATTTGTATTCAGTATGCTAAGTAGACTTCATCTGATTTCCAGAGAAATGGCTGAAAGGATGCCCAGTCCTCGGTCTTTTCTTCTCCTTGGTGATGCATACATGAATATTCAGGAGGTAAAGTTTATGATACTACTGTACCTAGATTTAAAAACAAAAAACCAAAAATTCTTCTTTGTGATTAGTATAACATTCTACGGAAAGGAATTTGGGTTTTTTTTTCCTCCATTTTTAATGAGATATAATTGACATGCAGCATTGTGAGTTCAAGATACAACATGATGATTTAACTTACATACATCATGCAGTGATCATCACAGTAAGTTCAGTGACTATCCATCATCTTATATAGGTACAAAATTTTAAAAATAGAAAAAAATATTTGTTCTGTGATGAGACCTGTCAAAATCTACTCTTTCACAGTTTTCATATACGGGTACATATAATGTACCTCACTGTTAATTATTATGTTGTACATTACATCTGTAATACTTTTAACTGGAAGCTTGTACCTTTTAATCACCTTTATCCAGTTCCCCCTCTCATTTTACCAATGTTTACTTAATAGTTGAAGATCATGTCATCACAATAAAAAGGAGACAACCATGACATTTAAAAAGTTGTAGTTATTTTTTTCAAACGAAGATCCAGTTATTCAGCACAGACGTTTGAAATAGAGATGATACCAGAAGTAAAGTGAGAGTCATCTTTAAAAGGGTGAAAAGAGCTACTGACTGAGACGGAGTTTTCTTCAAAGGGAAGCAATCCTCTGACCTCTGATTCTGTCTTTTCTAATGACTGCCAGATGAAAAGTCAAGAAGCTATCTCTCAGTTCTCATATGACTACTTATGAGGACCTGGGCCTACTTAATATGGTTGGGATTGTCCTACTAAGTTATACCTGTACTGCTGCTGCTAAGTCGCTTCAGTCGTGTCCGACTCTGTGCGACCCCATAGATGGCAGCCCACCAGGCTCCCCCATCCCTGGGATTCTCCAGGCAAGAACACTGGAGTGGTTTGCCATTTCCTTCTCCAATGCATGAAAGGGAAAAGTGAAAGTGAAGTTGCTCAGTCGTGTCTGACTCCTAGTGACCCCATGGACTGCTACCTACCAGGCTCCTCCATCCATGGGATTTTCCAGGCAAGAGTACTGGAGTGGGGTGCCATTGGTGACTGTCATTTCCCTGAAATTGTTAATGTTTCTGGAATTAATATGTGCTTTATTAGTCTTGTTAAGTTTTCCAGATGTAGAGCTTAGTTATAGAAGTGTTGCCATTTAATGGGAGCCAACTAAGCTGTTATTTTATTGCTTATTTTTTGTATCTGCCAACATTAGCCTGAGGAAGCCATAGTAGCGTATGAGCAAGCACTAAATCACAACCCAAAGGATGGAACATTGGCAAGCAAAATTGGGAAAGCTCTTGTGAAAACTCACAACTACTCAAAGGTAAATACTTCACATTTTTAGATATATCTGTTGGATCAAATTTGCGAACCCTGCTCGTTGAGAAATCTTCAGCAAGCACTATTTGTATCTTAATGGTTGGAAACCCCAAATTTGTTTTTACAAACTGGAATTTGTGTTAAGGACTTTCTCAGTGTCTCGGATTCTTCTCTGCTTCGTTTTGCAAAGGATGTTGGGACCCTCAAGTTTACGTCAGGCTTCACCTTACACCCAATTTTGCCATCAAGTAAATTAAGATATGTTTACTGTTAACATCTCTTTCATTATGTGACAAAGCATAATAGATATCCTTTCTGTTGAACCAGTTTTGAGCCATGTGCTTTGAGGATTTTTTTTTTTTTCTGTTTTTTGTTTTCTAGTCAGGATAATGGATTTTCCTCTAATTGTTATATTCTTGCCCTACTCCTTGTAACTGTTGATCATATATATAACACCTAGCAAAGAATTTTCAGTCAGTAAATTTCACTAACTTTTGGAATAAAAATTGAGTACTTTTGTTATTTGCTAGAAGAAATTCTAGTTGCCTTCTGTGAAGTTTGATTCTGTAAGAAAAATGGCATACTTAACCAATAGTGCAAGTCCGTGTATAAGCTGCTTTTAGGTTACTTCCAGTTGCTTTAAGTCATAATGTGTGTAGGATCTATGCTTGAATGCCACTCTCACTGCCTTTTCTCTTCCTAACTGAAATGGATTCTGTTTAGGCAATCACTTATTATGAGGCCGCTCTGAAAAGTGGACAACAAAATTATCTCTGCTATGACCTGGCTGAGCTCTTATTAAAATTGAAGTGGTATGATAAAGCAGAAAAAGTTCTTCAGCATGCTCTAGCTCATGAACCTGGTATGAAAATCTAATTTTAATATACCTGATATATCTGATCCTTTTTATTTTGATATTATATTAGTATGTATTACCTCCTTAATATGTGTGAGGTTGATTTAATTTGTCAGAATGTCAATCTACTAAAATAAGATATTCGCGTTATAGAGAAACACTTTACTTTCCAAAGTGACATAAAGGAAGTTTTTTTAACTTAATTTTTATTTCTATTAGAGTACACTTGATTTACAATGTTGTATTAATTTTAGGTGTACAGCAAAGTGATTCAGTTATACATATATATAATATATATACACATACAATATAGCCATTCTTTTTCAGATTCTTCTCCTATATAGATTATTACAGATGACTGAGTAGAGTTCCCTGTGCTATATAGTAGGTCCTTGTTGATTATGGTGATGTGTATTTGCTAATCTCAAACTCTTAATTTATCCCTCGCTACAACTTTCCCCTTTGGTAACCATAAGTTTGTTTTTGAAGTCTATAAATCTGTTTTATAAATAAATTCATTTGTATCTTTTTTTAGTTTCCACATATAAGTGATAATCATATGATATTTGTCTTTTTCTGACCGACTTCATGTAATGTGAATCTCCAGGTCCATCCATGTGGCTGCAGATAACACTATCTCATTATTTGTAATGGCTAAGTAATGGTCCATTGTATATTTGAAGTTGATGCTTAAAGCCTACTAAGTTGAATGCATTTTTTAATTCCATAGAAATACTTGCATGAGTCTTGTCAAACCTTGCTTGAAACACTACAGATGGCCTTAAATGTGGATGTGCATTTTTAAAAAGGTTTTAGAGATTAAAGGAGTATGTTCTACTTCCATGGGCATAAGCATATTACATTTATTCAGTATAAATACTTTCATTTAATAATTACTTGCTTAGCACATCCAGTGGTGTACTTAGATGCCTTAATGCTTACATTAGTTTTTGAGGCAGATAAAATTATCTCCATTTTTAAATTAACAATCTGATACTCAGTTTTCTTGATGTTTATAGGTTCACCTAACTGATAAAGAGTAGCACCAGGGTTCTGATAAACATCTTAAATTTAACATGTCTGAAACTGAATTCCTTATCTGCCTCCCCACATCTGCTCCGTACGCGGCCTTCATCTCAGTAACTTCATCTTTTCTTTGCAGTTTCAGATAGCCAAAATCCTGGCCTTCACCCTTCTCCTTGTCCATTGGAAACCCTCTTGGTTCTTGCAGATATATTCAGAATTCTCTCACGTCTCCTTATTTCTCCCACTGTCAGCCTGTCCTTGCTTATGTGGATTACAGCAGTAGCCTCCACCTGGTCTCCGTGTTTGCACCCTCAGCCCCACGCCCTGACACAGTCACTCCTAACCCAGCAGCAGCATTGGGCCTTCCAAACAATGGAAGCCCGGTCCCGCCTGCTCCAGTCCCCCTCGTCTCCCATTTGTCTCAGAGTTAACTGGAGTCTTACAGGGGCTTACGTGGCCTCCACAGGTGCATGCTGCCACCCCTCTCACCTCTGCTTCCAACCTGCCCTCACCATTGTCACAGCCTCCTTGTGGTTCCTTGTACCACCTTTTCTCACCTGTAAAATAGCAATAACAAAACATGCCTCTCAGGTTGAAAGTTTAAAGAAACAATGTACGTAAACCACTTCAAACATAGTATGACGCACTTGATAAATGGTGGAAGAAACAACTTTGTGTTAATTATCTAGAGTTCTTTTAATACTCTTGAGTACTTGCCTTGTACAAGGCTTTAATTGCTTTGCATCTATTATTTAATAATTTATGAACCTGAAATTTTACAATAATTCTATGAGATAGGCACTGTTATTTCCCATACTTTACAGATGAAAGGGAGGGACAGAAAGGATAGATACCCTGTTCAATTTGTATCTTGTTAACTAGCAAGTGATAAAGCCTCGATTTGAAGCCAGGCAGGTTGACATCAAAGTCAATGTTTATTATGTATGTGTGTGTGTGTGTATATACACACTTTGTTTATTAAGTTCTACTATTAAAAAATAGCAGTTATCTTAATTGCATGTACCAAATACCCTATCTTGTCTCTGAATAACTTCGATAAATGGAAATGCTTACACACTTAATGAAAATGGGAATTCTTACTGTGTTGTTGTGTTGTTCTATGTCTAAGAAGAGTCTCCAGTTATTCTACAGTTCTTTAACCTTTCTTTAGGCCACTTTTTAATCATAAATCCTTCCCCCTCTGCCAAATTTGGCCATTCTTCATTTAACTTACTGAATATTATTAAACTTAATTCACTATTTTTCAGAATCAAGTTTAAGAACTTGTAGGAAAATGTAAACATTTTAAATGAGTCATAATTTTCCCAGTATATTTTCTTTCATAGTAAATGAACTGTCGGCCCTCATGGAGGATGGACGTTTTCAAGTTCTTCTAGCAAAACTTTACAGTAAAGTGGACAGACCTGATGATGCAGTCACTTCATTGCAACAGGTAAGGAAGATACCTTTGTTTGTGAAGGAATGAGGGTGGGTGGAGGTCTCAGAAGGAAATATACCACATACAAAAAAAAAAAAAAGACAGTCTTTAGGCCCAGCTGTTCTGGAAGATAAGTCAAATAGAAATAACATTTGAATGCCAGTGGATTGTACTGTTTAAAAATATCATTGCTAATTATTATATAACAATTAGGGAAGGTTGATATTTTTAAGGTTGATATTTTTAATCCTGTTTTACAACTGAAGAAGCTTGGTTTAATAACTTGTAAGAACTCACTCAATTAGTGTCATAGGCAGGAGTTAAACTCACTTTTCTTCTTCTGTTTATTTCTTGCATTTATTTATATCTTCTTTAGTTTCCCTTAATATTTTGTGGTTTTTCAATGTAGAGGTTTTGTACATGTTTCCTTAGATGTATTCCTAAATATAAGTGGCTGATGTGTTTTGATGATTTCTTAATTTCTAGTTTGTTAACAGTATTTTTAGTACATGACTTAAATTTTATCTAATGTACTTTCTGCATCTGTCAAGATGGTCCTGTGACTTTTTTCCAATTTTTTTTCCCTGTGGTATATTAAATTGATTGATTTTCAGATGTTAAACCATCCTTATGTTCCTGAAATAAATGACACTTTGTGATTTTTTTAAAAAGATATTGCTGGAATTTAAAGATATTTGCCAATATTTTGTTCAATATTTGTGCACATACATTCAAGAGAAAGACTGTTCTCTAAGACATGCTATTTCTTAATGTTTGGAACAATTCAGTATTAGCATCTTTGAGACCTTGAAGCTTCTTTGATGGTAGATTTTTATTAATGGATTTAAAATCTCTAGATTTCAGACTCATCATTTAAAAATTTTTTTCCTTCTAAGTGATGTCCTTAATACCTTCCCAAGAATGGAACAGCTAAGTTCAATAGCCTCAGTGATTTTAGAGGCTTAGCATGTTTTACAGGGGTGCTCCCTTCAGAAAGACTAGACTGATCTATATGCCACTGACAGTATGTGGATGTACTTACTCCCTGAAACCAGTCAATATTTGATTCAATAACTTTTAGGTACTATTTTATTAATGTAATAAACATTTACAATTTTTAATGATAGTATCTAGACATCTTTTCTAAATATTTGTTCCATGGTTGCATTTCCTCCTCAGAGAAAAGACTCTCTACTTTTATAGTATTTTACTTTTATAGTTTCAAAGATAATTGCATGGCTCATTTGCAAACAAGTACCTTTTGAAGACCTCAATTAAGACATTATCTTTGGATCAGGCTTTGTTAGATTGAAGACCAATCATGTTTAAATAAATCTGTAAAATTATGCTACATGTGAATGATTGAGAATTGTTTCATTTCTTTTCTACTTCTTTTTTTAATTGCTTTTTATCCTTACATTTTACTAGGCTCGAGAATTACAAGCTCGGGTGCTAAAACGTGTTCAGATCGAACAGCCAGATGCAGTTCCTGCACAGAAACATTTAGCAGCTGAAATTTGTGCAGAGATTGCAAAACATTCTGTTGCTCAGCGAAACTATGAAAAAGCAATTAAGTTTTATAGAGAAGCTCTTGTTCATTGTGAGACAGATAATAAGGTCAGTACCTTTATAAAATTTTCAGCACCTTGTAATCCAGATGTCATCTCATTTCCCCAAATGTAAATTTCTTAACAGCTTATTTATAAAGATTTGAAAAGAAATGTACTAAAAATACAAGTTAAAATATTAATATTGGTTTCATAAATACTTTAAAATACATGCTGGCTTGAATTAATAATGTTCGAGTCTAAAAATTATTATGGAACAAGTGATAAAAAGTAAATCTGTAAGCTTTTATGTTCATCTATGTTTTAATAATTACTGTAAAATGATTTCTCAATCTCAAATACCTGAATCTAGAGGATTCAATTCAGTTAACTGAATACCTATTGTGTATCAGTCGCTATTTAGTGCTGGATATACAAAAATGGCTAGATTGAATCTCAACCTCAATTGGCACAATGTTAGAATAAATGCAAAGATAATATTAGTGTAGAAAATATATACATGGCATTTTTTGAAAATTTTAATTTTATTGGCTGTATCATTGATTTATAATGTTAGTTTCAAGTATACAGTGAAGTGATTCAGTTATACATAGATTCATTCTTTTTCAGATTCTTTTCTCACATAGGTTATCACAGACTGTCGAGTAGAGTTCCTGTTCTATACAGTGCTTGTTCGTGAAAGTCGTTCAGTCATGTCCGACTCTTTGCAACCCCATGGACGATACAGTCCATGGAATTCTCCAGGCCAGAATACTGGAGTGGGTAACCTTTCCCTTCTCCAGGGGATCTTCCCAACCCAGGGATCGAACCCAGGTCTCCCACATTGCAGGTGGATACTTTATCAGCTGAGCTACCAGGGAAACCCTGTCTTGTATACAGTAGTGTGCATATGCTAATCCCAAGCTCCTGATTTATCCCCCCACTACATTTCCCCTTTGGTAACCATAAGTTTGTTTTTGATATCTATAAATCTGTTTCTATTTTGTAAATAAGTTCACTTGTATCATTTTTTAAAAATTAGATTCCACATATGAATGATATCATGATTTTAGTTATTCTGAGTCCACTTAGTATGATAGTCTCTAGGTCCATCCATGTTGCTGCAAGGGGCACTATTTCAGCTTTTTTGTGAGTAATGTTCCGTTTTAATATGTGCCACATCTTCTTTATTCCTCTGTTGATGGACATTTAGCTTGCTTCCATGTCTTGGCTGTGGTGCATAGTGCTGCTATGAACGTAGGGATGAATGTGTCTTTTCTAGTTATGTGTTCTCCAGATATATGCCCAGGAATGGGATTGCTGGATCATATGATAGTTCTATTTTTTTTTTTTTTTTTTTAAGAAACCTCCATACTGTTCTCCATAGCGGCAGTACCAATTTACATTCCCACCAAGAGTGTAGGAGGGTTCCCTTTCTCTACACCCTCTATAGCATTTGATGTAGACTTTTTTTGGGGGGGAAGGATAGTTTTTTTCACAGAATTTTGTTTTTTGTCAAACCTCAGTGTGTGGCTCAGCTGGTAAAGAATCTGCCTGCAGTGCAGGAGACCTGATGTAGACTTTTTGATGATGGTCATTCTTGACCCAGTGTGGGGTAACACCTCACTGTAATTTTGATTTGCATTTCTCTGATGAGTAGTGACACTGAGCAGCTTTTCACCTGCTTTTTGGCCATCTGTATGTCTTCTTGGGAGAAATGTCTGTTTAGATTTTCTGCCCATCTTTTGGTTGGGTTTTTTTTTTTTTTTTAATATTGAGCTGCGTGAGCTGTTAATTTGGGAGATTAATTTCCTCATCACATTGCTTGTAAATATTTTCTCTCATTCTATGGGTTATTATGGTTTCCTTTGCTGTGCAGAACTTTTCAGTTTCATTAGGTCCCATTTGTTAATTTTTTTTTTCATGACCAGGAGGTGGATCCAAAAAGATACTGCTGCAGTTTATGTCAAAGAGTGTTCTGTGTTTTCCTCAGAGCGTTTTATAGTGTCCAGTCTTGCATTCAGGTCTTTGATCCATACTGAGTTTATTTTTGTGTGTGGTGTTAGAGAATGTTCTAATTTCATTCTTTCACATGTTTCGTGTAGTTTCACGAGCGTGTGTCTTCCTTCACGCCTCTCTCTTGACTTACCCGCCAGAAGGGAGCGGGAAATGGCGGCAGTCAGTTCCCCACAGGAACCGTCTGTTAGTGCTGATCTCTAGGATTTTCTACTCTCAGTCTAGTAAATGGCTAAATATTTAAGTGATGTAAAACACAAGACAACCATGTTCTAGAATTTGACGTTTAAGATTGAACATTTTGAATTAACATAGCTCTTTCAGACATAAGGCAAAAATAAGTGTTTATTAAGTCACAACCAAACAGGTGCCTTGTTCAGTGATGACTAAAGTGACTGAAATCATAGTTGTAAATCTGGAGCGTGTCTGCTGTAAGCCTTTTATTGATATTTTACGAATGAGGAAACAGGTTTAGAGAGGTAAAGGGCCGTGGCCCCATCGTGGAGATGCTTGGACTAGAATCTTAGCTGCTTATTTTGGACCTGTTCTTTTCACAATGCTTTGTCTCTACTTTTCAAGTGAGTTACAGCCTGTTTTTCCATAATTTTTCCAGTATAAGAGAAACTAGAGATGAGCAAACCTATAGCTTTACCTGCCTGTCGTGGTTGGCATTTTTATTGTACTAACTTTGGTCAGGTGACGTCTGCGCCCTAGACACTTTCCTGACTTTCTGCTCTAGACTGTTTCTGATTAACCTCGCCCTTCGCTACAGATAATGCTGGAGCTGGCCCGATTATACCTGCTACAAGATGATCCTGACGCCTGCCTGCGGCACTGCGCGCTGCTTCTCCAGAGCGACCAGGACAATGAGGCCGCCACCATGGTTAGTCCGGGACACTTCAGTGCCAGCAGGGCCGTCGTGTCTTGTATTTATTCCATGTGGCAGTTTCAAATTTTACCTGATAAAACTAATAGTAGATGTGAGGCCCGGCTCTTGGGAAAATTGATATTTTTAAGATTATTAGCACATTTTTAGTTTTTCTGTATGACTAAAAGGATGCCTGGTCAGGAATGGTTCCTGTGGTCAAGTTACTTAAACATGCTGGAGTTTTTAACAGTTTCAGTCAGACTTTCTGAATTACAGAGAAAATTCTTTGTATAACATTTTAAGACACTGTATTTTAAATAGTTTTGTCTTTCTCAATTTTATGAGGGTTGAGGTTTTTGTTAGCTTTTCAAACAGCTTCATAGATGACAGTTTGTGAGGTTCATAAATGAATCACTATAACTGAAAAATACAAGAACTCTCCCTTTTAAAACACATAATAAGAAAATCTCACTAAATCTTGCTAATTTTATATTCCTTTGAAATATTATTTTGGGTTTTTAAAAGATTTTCTTGTTATTTTTACAAAGTCCAGTGAGGTTTCTTCTCTATGATAACACATAGAGTGCAGTTTCCTTCAAATTTCTGTTTTAAAAATAACTGCTTAAAACATATTTTCTGCTAAAAATAGTTTTTGTGAACAGAGAGATCTGTTTCACATCCTTGACGGATCTCAGTGCTAATCTGCTTAAGGTGTACTTGAATTTAAATGGCTCCATTTTATAAAACTTTGCCCTCGTGTTTCTCCTATGTGTCTTCATAGCAGTCAACCTTGATAGGAATAACATGCTTTGTAAAATCACATGGCTGTATTTTTATAACCAACTTTTACCTTTATAGATGATGGCAGATCTCATGTTCAGAAAACAGGACTACGAACAAGCCGTGTTTCATTTACAACAGCTTTTAGAACGAAAACCAGGTAAATATCTGCTGATTTTATCTTCAAATGCAGTTAACGCCCTTTCTCTTTTTGGCTGTTACACTTCTTGGAAAAACCGCAACCATGGTCAAATCCAACAGTGTTTATTCCACACCTGCCGTTGAGCAGCTCAGATGATTATAAGGAAAATGACTGGTCATTAAAGTCACTGGTCTCATTTTAAGACCACCAACCCCAGATGTGCCCTCAGATGCTACCAGGCAACCCTACTGCATCTCTGATGAATTCACTCACTGCATCTCTGATGAATTCACTCACTGCATCTCTGTTTTACTCTTCTTCCTCTCGCTTCAAACCTCCGATAACCTTTCCCCTTTCCTCATCCTCAGCTAGGAACCTTCCCTCCTGGCTCACTGAGAGGACATGAATACCTGGAAGAGAAAGTCTCCTGCTTCCTGTCCTCAAGTCAGCCTGCCCCCAGCCCTTTCCCCCTTCAGGCCTGCCACCCCACCTGCAGCACGGCTCCCTGTGGGCACTGGGCGCTCCCCTTGCTTCCGAAGGGTTTGCCTTCTGGCATCCGTGTCTCCTGCACCATCATTTTCTTTGCAGTTGGCACGTAAATAGGCTGTGACATCTCCCCACCTTGAAGGCATCAGTAAATACATAACAACCAGCTCCCACCTCTCCATTTACTCTACCCGTCCACTTCCTGCTCCATTTCTCCGGTTTCCTCTCAGGTGTTTCTGTCCGTGTGCTCTTCACTGTCTCCTGCACTCCAGGGAGGCCGTGTCAGCCGGGCGGCCAGTGACCTCCATGTTTCCAGATCCAGGTCTAGTTCTCGTTCTCTGCTTCCCCAGGTCTGACAGTGTATTTAGCACAGCTTATCCCCGCTCCTTCATCAAAGACTTTCTTCACTTCTGGGATGCTGGGCTTACCTGGTTTTTCTTCTCCCAGCTGATCATTCTATTTCACTCTCCTTTGTTAGATCTATCTTCTCTTTATGACTTTCAATTTTCAGAATGTTTTAGACATCTGATCTCAAACTTTTTCCCCGTCTTTAATACCTTCACCACACTCTTATGACTTCATCCAGACCCAGTGTCCTTCATGTCCGGTGTGCAGTCTTGACTCGTCTACACCACTGCCTGTTTGCACTCCCACTTGGGTGCCTGGGAGGCTCTTCAGCTTAACCTGTCCAAAGTAGAACACCAGGTCTTTTCCTTCCCTCCAGACCTGCTCCTTCTCTTTTTCTTTTAGTAAAGGGTATTATCCATTATGCATTTGCTCTGGTCCCCAGCCTTCTAGTTAGCTTTGTCTCTTCTTTTCCTCATGCACCACATCCAGTGTGTGAGCGAGTCCCTGTTAGCTCTACTTTCAGAATAATCTAGAATCCCATCACGTTACCACCTCTGCTGCTGCCACCCTGGCTCAGCATCTCTCACATAGACTGCAGCGTTCTTGTAATTCATTTCTGTTTCTACTCCTTGGCTCCAAACAGTTTAGAAATGCTTTCAGCTCAAAGTAGCAGAGGTATCCTCATCCCCCCACTAGACTCCTAGTGACCTAAATAATTATGGTTTTTATTTTACTCTTATGTATCAATAAAAAAAATTTAAAAGTAGATTGTTCCAGCAGTGATTCATACATTCCCTAGCATCGTCAGGAAGTCTGAGTCCTTTTTCTTCTGCTATCATTAGCCAAACTTTCATTCTAACTTTTTCATCCAAGATGACCACCACACCTCTGGGCATTGATGTTTCTGGACGGGGAACGTGGAGGTGAGCCAAAGGGCTTACCTCCCAGTGAATCATCTTTTTTAAAAAAAGAAAAAGAAAACATTTCTAGAAGCACCTCTGTGACTGCAGAAGAGTGGGAAATGTCATCTTGTAGCTGAACACAGTGTCACAAGATTAAAATCAGAACTCTGGTAGTGAAGAAAAGGATAGGAGATACGTGGTAAGCAACAGCCCCAGCAGGTTATGACCTTGAGACTTGTCACTTGCTGTTCCCTCTTCACAGAATATGCTCTGCTTCCTCCCACTCAGGACTTTGCTCCCGTGCTGCCTCTTCCTGAGCCTACCCTTCCCCAGCCATCCTACACCACTGACCCCTCATCATTCTCCATCCTCTTACCCTGTTCTTGGTTTTTTGTTTTGTGTTGCATTTGTAGAACAAAACCAAAACTGTGATCTGTTATTTACAAGCATCAAGTGGCCAGGAATTGTGCCTTCATTGCTATGAAGATTTAGAACAGTATCTGGCTGAGTATAAACTTTGAATGAAATGAAATGAATGAATAAATGAAAGAAGAGGGTGAGGGGAAACGGAAGGTGGGATCAGGGAATGTACATTCCTTATGTGTAAAAGAACTTGATAAAAGAATATGTGAACTCAGAGAAATCCTTGAGCTGTCATTCAGTTCTTCCAACCCCTTGTCTCAGGATGATGCCATGGAAGGTTAGAGCTCATGGCTATAGAAGTGGCTGTGCCTCAGGCACAGATAAACTCTGCATGTTGTACTTACTAATGCTTTTAGTTACTAAAAGTTTGGATTTATAGAACAATACTTTCTGCTTACAAATAAAATATTCCTTGTTAGGGCCAAGATTGAAAGGGAAAAATCTTGTTTGACTTCCTCAGGCCGTGTCGTTTCTCCCACTGTCTGCTCCAGCTTCTATTCAAATGGTATTTCAAAGAGTGCTCCTAATCACTCTAACTTCGTACCTCTTCTGCCCACTCTTAAGTCCACCATATGGGCCACCCTTTCACCTCATTTGCCCAAACCTTACTCTCTTCAGGCCTAAGTTGTTTTTTTTTTTTTCTGCCATGGCTTTTGTCTTGGCTTCTAGACTCTGTTTTGTCTTTCCTTCTCTGAACTACTGTTTAAGGTAATACGCATACTTTCATTCTGTCCCAAACTTTTTCCATATTACAACATTTCCCTCTGAGCCAGTTATCCAACCTGATTTAAAAAAAAAAAAAAAACAGGTCTCTTCCCTTGTGAATATTTTTGTAAGTCTTTGGTGGCAACATTGCCACTATGTAAGATCTGAAGGAGCCCTTCTCTGTCACAGGAATTTCATATCTCCCAGGTTTCTTGGCACCAGCACTTTTTTCAAATAGATAATAGTGGTGCTCTGGACTGCCTACTTAAAAAGTGCATTATTATAAATTCAGTCTAAGGACCTGTTACTCCAGAATTACTAAACAGTATACAGCCACCAGCATCGGATATATTTCTAGGTACATAGATGATGCAAAGTAAATGTTTACTGGTTAAATGGATCAATGAATGACTGTGAAATACCAAGTTGTTTAAAAATACAAAATTTTAAGTAAACTTTTATTGTCCATGTGATATTTTATGCTTTTAATCTTGCATTCTATGCTTTATTCCTAGTAGGACTTTATAAACTTATCTACTAGTCAGCTTTTTCAGAATTATTCTCAAACCTGCACAATACTTCCTGTGTGTTATTCTCAGCAGAACATCTTATACTTTAATGTTGTGTTTGAGCTTACTTCAGAAATGTACTAATCTGATTTAACCTAGCTAGTAGAAAATTCTCCTTACAGATCTAATTATTGCACTCTTAACAGATTACAAACCTTTTCTCTCTCAAAACTTCCAGATCATCCTGAGCTTTCCCCCTCCCTCACACTAATTGGTTAGCAAGTCCCATTAGTTCTTTCTGCTTAACGGTGAACTATCACATCCTGTCTTCTCCTAGCCCCCTGCTCTAATTAAGGACTTTATTAACCTGGAGCTAGTGGTGAAGAATCCACTTGCCAAGCAGGAGACAAGTTCAGTCCCTGGGTTGAGAAGATCCCCTGGAGTATAAATGGCAACCCAGTCCAGTATTCTTGCCTGAGAAATTCCATGGACAGAGGTGCCTGGTGGGCTACAGTCCATGGGGTCTCAAAGAGTTGGACACGACTGAAGTGACTTCACACGTACCTCTCACATGGGCTAATGCAGTTTCCCAGCTAATCTTCCAGTCTCTAGCCTCTTGCTCTTCCAGGCTATTACAGGACTATCATATTCATTCTAAAACTATTCTTCTGCTTTAAAAAAGTCTAAGAGTCTAAAATAGAGCATTATTTTGATAATAATATATGCCAGGGTTACCTTTCCATCTGTATTTCATATCCCACTTCCTCTAATTCAATATACAGCACTCTCCATTCCATTATCAGTCCTGTCTTTGCATATGCTGTCTGCCCTTTGAATAACAAGATCCCCCTCCTGCCCTTCAGGCTGCTGGAAGGTCTGTCCAATGTGAAACCTTTTCTTCCTCCCCCAGGCAATATTAAGAAACGCAATGAAATTCCATAGCACTTCATTCCTCATTACATCACACTGTGTGTTTTTTTTTTTTTTTTTAGTAAGTCCTCAGTATTCATCATTACTTGAACTAACTTTTCAGAATATAATACATTCCATCTTTTGACAGATTTCTTAAGTGTACAAATTTGTCCTCTGTCAAATTTTATGGTTAACCAAAAGACAAGTTAATGCAATCTAACCTATCAGTGGTAATTATAACTTCAACTAATAATAAATGCACTTCAATAATATTTTAAGGTGATAATTATTCAAGAAACTGGCCTCCTAAGGTTGACTTTAGATTATATCAGCAATATCATACATCACACACATTAGCAAAGTCATACAAAAAATTGGGGGCCAGAAATTTCAACCTAAATTTACTTCTTGTTTAATCCAATATAGCTTTTAGATTCTATGGTTTTTTTATAGGGTAGTCCTAGTTTTTATTACAATATTTGGCATTATATATATATTACTATTGATGTTTGTAGTTTTAAGCTCTTTAATGCTTTTATTGTACTTGATTTCCATGGCACTCTCAAGGTCAATATTATAATCCTATTTTAAGAAAGTGAGTGATCCCAGACTCAGAGAATTTGAGTAATTTGCTTGAATTTGCAGTCAAAGAAAGATAGAAAGTGAAATTGCTCAGTCGTGTCCAACTCTTTGTGACTCCATGGACTGTAGCCTACCAGGTTCCTCCATCCATAGTATTTTCCAAGCAAGAGTCCTGGAGTGGGTTGCCATTTCCTTCTCCAGGGGATTTTCCTGACCCAGCAATCAAACCCGGGTCTCCTGCATTGCAGGCAGATGCTTTACCATCTAAGTCACCAGGGAAGCTGAGTTTCATAGTCTAAGGACAATACAAATATCCGAATCTTCTTTATGAAATTGTATTCATATCATATCCTCTTTTTGATGATACCAAAGGCAGAGGCAATAAAATTTTGAAACCAAACATTATGGGTTAAGAAAGGCAAATGTGGGTGGAGGGTGTGGTCAAGACGGCAGAGTATTAGGACATGAGGTTTACCTCCTCCACAAATACATCAAAAATATATCTACATGTGGAATGACTGTCATAGAATATCTACTGAATGCTGGCAGAAGACCTCAGACCTCTGAAAGGACAAGAAAATCTCCACATAACCTGGTAGAACAAAAGAAAAAAGAAAAGCAAAAAAGTAAGAAAGGAATTGGAACCTACCTTCCTGGGAGGGAGCTGTGAAAGAGGAAAGGTTCTTGCACCCTGGAAAGTCCCCTCACGGGGAGATCAGCTGGAAAAGAGGGGGAGCTTTGGAGCCTTGGAGAATGCAGCAACTGTTTTTGCCTCTGCTAGAATGGAGAGAGACCTGCACAGTCAGTGCCACCACTCTGCACTCACCCCCTGAAACAGATGTCCACCAATTTTGGGGGGGGGCTTGGTAGAGAAGCTCAGGCTTCAGAGATCAGATCCAGGGAGTAAAGTGGGGTGGGCTATGCAGAAACCTCAAGATGCTAGAGTCTGCACCCGAGGATGTAGGCAGAAGCAGCCTGGTCTGCTTCAGAGGCTGGGCATCACTCTGTGGGTGGTGTGCAAGGGAAGGGATGGAACTCGCCATTACAGCCTTTTCTCCTTTGTGAGCTCTCAGATGTCAAGATGCAGCCTGCATGAGCTCCAGGAGCAGTTGTAAGCCACCACTGCCCCTAGGGCTTCAGAGGTGGCTGTGAGCTACCACCACTGCCCTCGTCTGCTTCAGGACAGGTCTCCAGCCAATGATTCTGTCCTTCTGGACTCCCTGTGCAGTCATAAGCTGCCTCTCTTCCCATTGCATGTTCTAGGGGCATGTATGAGCCGCCACCACTGCTGAGAACCCCATGACTGGGCACCAGCAACTGCATCTGGATACCCTCTTCAAGGGGATAATGACTAGCCCACACTAAGGAAAGAGGCAACAAACATCCATACAATAAACAGCCCTCACACCAAAAATGTTCATCCCACATGAGCTACATAGGGATGCTCCCACATACAAATAGGCCTCCAAGACCACAGTACATAACTATTTCTCCTAAACTCAGAGTAAGAGAAATAGAAGTAAAATGAAGCAGAGAAACCACTCCCAGTTAAAAGACTAAAAGAACTCCCCTGAAAGAACAGGTAATGAAACAGACCTCTTCAGTTAATAGATACCTATCTCAAAAAGAAGATAATGAAAATACTGAAGGAATTAAGAAAGGCTGTCAACAGAAATGCAGAGTACTGTAGAAAGGAACTAGAAAAATGTAAAAAGAAAGAAAAAGAACCAAGGAAAATTAGAAAACTCATTTACCAAGACAAAAACTGAACTAATGACAATGAATAACAGAATAAATAATGCAGAAGAATGAATATGTAACCTGGAAGATAGAATAATGAAAAACACCCAATCAGGACAGAAGGTCAATGAAAAAAAAATGAAAGCAATATACGAGACCTTTGGATAATTTACTATGCCCATCTATGCATAATAGGGGTTCCAGAAGGGGATGAAAGAGAAAAAGAGCTCAACACCACATGTAAAGAAATTATGGCTAAAAACTTAGCAAAACCTAAAGAAAGAAACAGACACCCAGGTCCTACAAGAAGCACAGAGGTAGGAAATCATTCACACACTAATATGATATCAAAACCAGTAGTTGTGAGGAGAGTACAAATGCAGGATATTGAAAATGCACTTGAAATGAAAAAATCAGCAACTTAAAAGCAATCTTGTTTATATACAGACTGTTATATCAGAGCCTCATGGTAACTGCAAATTGAAAATCTCTAATAGATACAGAAAAAGAAATCCAAACACTGAAGTTAGTCATCAGATCACAAGAGAAAAGGGGAGGGAAGGAAAAACACCTACAAAAACAAATTCAAAGCAGTTAACAAAATGGCACCAAGAATATACATATTGATAATTACCTTAAACGTGAATATATTAAATGCTCCAGCCAGAATGTATAGACTGGCTGAAAAATAAACTTAAAATGTATTAAAGACCTAAATGTAAGACTACCTGATACTATAAAAGTCTTAGAGAAAAACATAAATTTTTGACATAAATTGCAGCAGTATCTTTTTGGATCCATCTCCTAGAGTCATGGAAATAAAAACAAATAAAAATGGGTAAACTCTACATAAACTCTAAAGCTTTTTGCACAGCAAAGGAAACCATAACAAAAAGATAACCCACAGAATGGGAGAAAATATTTGCAAATGATGAGACTGATGAGATTAATCTCCAAAATCTATAAACACCTCATGTAGCGCACTATCAAAAAAATAAATCACCCAATCAAAAAATAGGCAGAAGACCTAGGTTGACATTTCTACAAAGAAGACACACAGATGACCAAGAGACTCATGAAAAGATGCTCAGTACTGCTAATTATTAGAGAAATGCAAACCAAAATTACAGTAAGATATCACCTCACACCACTCATAATGGGCATCATCAAAAAGTCTACAAACAGTAAACACTGGGGAGAATGGGGAAGAAAGGAAACCCTACTGCCCTGCTGATGGCACTGTGCCTTGGTACAGCCACCATGGAGAACAGTATGGAGGGTTCTTAAAAGCTAAAAATAGAGCTACACATATGTGAGCCAATAATCCCACTCCTGGGCATATATCCAGACAAAGTCACCCAATGTTCATTGTAACACTGTCTACAACAGGGAAAACATGGAAACAACCTAAATCTTCATTGATAGATGAATGGATAAAGAAGATGTAGTACATATGTACAATGCAATATGACACAGCCATTAAAAAGAATGAAATAATACTTGAAAAAGTACTGCCATTTGCGGGAACATGGATGGGCCTGGAGACTATCATACTAAGTGAAGTAAGTCAAAGACAAATATCATATATCACTTATGTGCTGAATCTAAAAAATACAAATGAACTTATTTACAAAAGGAACGGACTCACAGAAATCAAACTTATGGTTACCAAAGGGGAAAGGTCAAGGAGAAGGGATAAGTTGGGAGTTTAGGATTGATATATACATATACTGCTATACTTAAAATAGATAACTGAGAAGGACCGACAGTGTAGTACAGGGAACTCTGCTCAATATTCTCTAATGGCCTAACCAGGAGAAGAATTTGAAAAAGAATGAATACATGCATATGTATAACTCAGTCACTTCACTGTATACCTAACTATACTCCAGTATAAAATAAACATTTTTTTAAAAAGAATAGCTTTATTTTCGTCTATAAAAAAGAATTTCTTAGACAGCAGAAACTAAAAGAAACAGCATTACTAAATCCTAGAGGAAATATCAAAAATTCTTCTCTGAATAAGAAAGAAGAATATATAGGAAAGAGAAAATCACAATTAGAAAGCAAATCATCCTAATAAGCCAGGACATGGCTTAAAAAAAATTTTTTTTTCAGTGAAACTAATGATAACCGCAATGAACAGTAAAAGATGTAAAAGAGGACATCAAAATTATAAAATATGTATGAGGAGAGTAAGAAAAAGTAGATCTTTTTTTTTTCATATCTTCAAATGTGTTTGAGCCTATATGACTACCAGTCTAAGGCAAGTAGATATAGGATGTGATTAACATACTTGAAAAACAGGATAACCACAAATCAAAAACATAACAGTAGATTCACAGAAACCAGGAAGAAGAGAACATAAGTATAATACAAGAGAAAATCATCAAGCCACAAAAGAAAACAAACAGAAAAAGGGATAAAGCAGAAATATAAAATCAATGGGAAAGTAGTTAAAATGGCAGTAGTTAGTTATCCATCAATAATTACCTTAAATGTCAATGGACTAAATGCTCCAATCAAAAGAGACAGAGTAGCAAATTGGATTAAGGAAGAAGAAAAAAACCCCAAGAGTCTACAAATATGCTGCCTGCAAGAGACCCACTTAGGTCAAAGGACACACAAAGATTGAAAGTGAAGGGATAGAAAACATATTTCCTGGAAATGGGAAGAAATTGGGGGTAGTTTTGCTCATATCAGACAAAACAGACTTTAAAAGGAGAAATTCACTGATTCAGTTATACGTGTATTTACTCTTTTTTCAAATTATTTTCCCATTTAGGTTATTAGGGAATATTGAGCAGAGTTCCTACGCCATAAAGAAAGTTAGGGGAGGACACTATATAATGACAAAAGAATCAATACAAGATTTTACACTTGTCTACATATATGCATAATGGATTGGAATGCAAAAGTAGAAAGTCAAGAGATAACTGGACAACTGGCAAGTTTGGGCTTGGAATACAAAATGGAGCAGGGCAAAGGCTAACAGTTTTGTCAAGAGAACACACTGGTCATAGCAAATGCCATTTTCCAGCAAACCAATATATGCCTCTACATGTGGACATCACCACATGGTCAATACTGAAATCAGATTGATTATATTCTTTGTAGCCAAAGATGGAGAAGTTCTATACAGTCAGCAAAAATAAGACCTGGAGTTGACTGTGGCTCAGATCATCAGCTCCTTATTGTGAAATTTGGTTCAAATAAGGTTCAAACTGAAGACAGTAGGGAACACCATTAGACCATGCAGGTATGACCTAAATCAAATTCTTTATGATTACACAGTGAAAGTTACAAATAGATTCAAGGGAGTAGATCTGGTAGACAGAATACCTGAAGAACTATGGACAGAGGTTCATAACACTGAGGAGGATGCAGTGACTAAAACCATCCCAAAGAAAAAGAAGTGCAACAAGGCAAAATGGTTGTCTGAGGAGGCTTTACAAATCGCTGAGGAGAGAAGAGAAGCAAAAGGCAAGGAAGAAAGAGAAAGATATATCCAACTGAATTCAGAGTTCAGAGAATAGCAGGGAGAGATAAGAAGGCTTTCTTAAATAAACATTGCAAAGAAATAGTGGAAAACAATAGAATGGGAAAGACTAGAGATCTCTTCAAGAAAATTGGAAATATCAAGGGAATATTTCACGCATGAGAATGAAAAAGGACAGAAGCAGTAAGGACCTGACAGAAATAGAAGCAATTAAGAAGAGATGGCAAGAATACACAGAACTATACAAGGAAGGTCTTAATGAACCAAATAACCATAATGATATGGTCACTCACACCTAGAGCCAGACATCCTAGAGTGTGAAGCCAAGTGGGCCTTAGGAAGCATTACTATGACCAAAGCTAGTGGAGGTGATGGAATTCCAGCTAAGCTATTTCAAATCCCCAAAGATGAAGCTGTTAAAGTGCTACACTCAATGGATCAGCAAATTTGGAAAATTCAGCAGTGGTCATAGGACTGGAAAGTGTCAGTTTTCATTCCATTCCCAAAGAAGGGTAATGCCAAAGAATGTTCAAACTATCGTGCAATTGCACTCATTTCACATGCTAGCAAGATTTTGCTCAAAATCCTTCAAGCTAGGCTTTAGCAGTATGTGAACCGAGAACTTCTGGATGTACAAGCTGGATTTAGAAAAGGCAGAGGAACCAGAGATCAAATTGCCAACATTCATAGGATCATGGAGAAAGCAAGATTTCCAGAAAAACATCTGACTCATTGACTATGCTAAAGCCTTTGACTGTGTGAATCACAACAAACTGTGGAAAATTCTTAAAGAGAGGGGAATACCGGAGCACCTTACCTGCCTCCTGAGAAACCTCTTTGTGGGTCAAGAAGCAACAGAACTGGACATGGAACAACAAACTGGTTCAAAATTGGTGGAAAGGAGTATTTCAAGGCTGTACATTGTCACTCTGCTTATTTAACTTCTATGCACAGTACATATGTGAAGTGGTGGGCTAGATGAAGCACAAGCTGGAGTCAGGAATGCTGCGAGAATATCAACAACCTCAGATATGCACATGGTGCTACCCTAATGGCAGAAAGTGAAGAGGAACTAAAGAGCTTCTTGATGAAGGTGAAAGAGGAGAGTGAAAAAAACATGGCTTAAAACTCGGCATTCAAAAAAATAAGACCATGGCATCCAGTCTCATCACTTTATGACAAATAGAAGCAGAAAAGGTGGAAGCAGTGACAGATTCTCTTTTCTTGGACTCCAAAATCACTGAAGACAGGGACTACAGCCATGAAATTAAAAGACACTTCCTCCTTGGAAGAAAAGCCATGACAAACCCAGACAGTGTATTAAAAGGAAGAGACATCACTTTGCCGACAAAGGGCCGTATAGTCAAAGCTATCGTTTTGCCGGTAGTCATGTATGAATGTGAGGGGTGGACCATAAAGAAGGCTGAGCACCAAAGAATTGATCCTTTTGAACTGTGGTGCTGGAAAGGACTCTTTGAGAGTCCCTTGGACAGCAAGGAGATCAAACCAGTCAATCCTAAAGGAAGTCAACCCTGAATATTCATTGGAAGGACAGATCCTGAAGCTCCAATCCTTTGGCCACTTGATGTGAAGAGCTCACTCATTGGAAAAGACCCTGATGCTGGGAAAGATTGAAGGCAAAGGAGAAGGGGTTGGCAGAGGATGAGATGGTTAAATAGCATCACCAACTCAATGGACATGAGTGAGCAAACTGGGAGATCATGGAGGACGGAAGAGCCTGGCATGCTGCAGTCCATGGGGTAGCAGAGAGTCACACACAACTTAGCGACTGAACAGCAGCAGCAGCAACATATATGCACTTAATGTAGGAGCATCCAAATGTCTAAAACAATACTAACAGACATAAAAGGAGAAATCGACAAGAATACAACAATAGACTTTTACACCTCATTTAAATCAATGGACAGATCTTCTAGACAGGAAATGAATAAGGCAACAGAGATCCCAAGTGATACAATAATACAGTTAAGACTTAATTGATATTTTCAGGTCATTAAATCCCCCATCCCCCCAAAAAAACACCAGAGTACACATTCTTTACATGTACCCGGAACGTTCTCTAGGATTGACCGCATACTAGGGCACAAATGGGCCTCAGTGAATTTTAAAAGTATAGAAATAATCCTAAGCATCTTTTCTGACCACAGTGGCGTGAAACTAGACATCAGTGACAGAAAAAGAAATGAGAAAAAATTATTCCATGGAAACTAAAGAACATACTACTAAAAAAACTAATGAATAAACAGTGAAACAAAGAGGAAATTACAAAATACCTTGAGGCAAATGACAATGAAAACACAGCCATACAAAAATCTATGGGATGCAGCAAAAGCAGTTCTTAGAGGGAAGTTTATAGCAATGCAGACTTTCCTCAAAGTAACAAGAAAAATCTTGAATAACCTAATTTGCCACTTAAAAGAATTAGAAAAAGAACTAATAAAACCTAAAGTCAGCAGAAGGAAGGAAATTATAAAGATCAAATAGGTAATAGAGATTTAAACCAATAGAAAATATCAATAAAACCAATAGCTAGTTCTTTAAAGAGGAAAGCTTCTGCACAGCAAAGGAAACCATAAACAAAATGTAAAGATTCAAAGAATGGGCGAAAATATTTACAAATGATGCAGCCGACAAGGGCTTAGTTTCCAAACTATACAAATAGCTCATACAACTCAACAGCTAAAAAAAAAAAAAAACCACTTTAAAATGGGCAGAAGACCTAATTTGACATTTCTCCAAAGAAATATATAGGCACATGAAAAGATACTCAACATAGCTAATTAGGGAATTGCAAATCAAACTGCAATGAAATGCCACCATACACCAGTCAGAATAGCTATTAAAAACTCTACAAAAAAATAAATAAATAAAAACTCTACAAGTAGCAAATGCCAGAGAAGATATGAAGAAAAAGCGACCCTCCTAGACTGTTGTTGGTGGGAATGTAAGTAGGTACAGCCACTATGGAAAACAATAATGGAAGTTCCTGAGAAAACTAAAAATAGAAATGCTGTTTGATTCAGCAGTCCCGCTCCTGTGTATATATCCAGACAAAACTCTGATCTAAAAAAGAAACACACACCGTTATGTTCACAGCAGCACTATTCACAATAGCCAAGTGGAAACAACCTAAATATCCATCAACAGAGGAATGGATAAAGAAGTAGTAGTACATATATACAATGCAATATTACTCAGCCATGAAAAACAGAATGAAATCATGCCATTCGCAGCAACATGGATTAGGGATTATCATAATAGGTGAAGTAAGTCAGAAAGAGAAAGACAGATAGCATATGATATCACTTACATGTGAAATCTAAAATATGACAAATGAACCTGTCTACAAAACAGACTCATGGACGTAGCTGTGGTTGCCATGGGGAAGAGAGTCCAGGGAAGGATGTAGTGGGAGGTTGGGGTTAACACATGTAAGCTAATGGAATGGATAAACAAGGGCCTACTGTATAGCACAAAATTGTATATTCAGTATCCTGTGATTAACCATAATGGAAAAGAATATTAATAAAAGTGTATATTTGTATAACTGAATCACTTTCTGTACAGCAGAAATTCACATACCATTGTAAGTCAACTATATGTCAATAAAACTTTTAAAAAGACAAATGGTTATATTGTAACCTGGATTGTTTTGACATCATGTAAAAGAGTAGATGCAAAGCCCACAGAGGTTCCTGTTTTTTCATGATTTTTTTTGTATTTGTTAAAACATACATAACATAAAATTTGCCATGTTAGCCATTCTTCAGCGTGTGGTTCAGTGGCATTAAGTACATTGACATTTTTGTGTAACCATCACCATGATCCATCTTGAGAACTTTTTCTTCATTTCAAACTGAAATTCTATACCCTAACTCCCCATTTCCTGCAGGCCCTGACAATCACCATCTACTTTTTGCCTCTATGAATTTGATTCCTCTAGATACCTTTTATAAATGGAATCATATAGTACTTGTTCTTTTTTTGTTGGCTTATTTCACTTAATTCAATGTTTTCAAGGGTTATCTATGTTGTGTGTGGCACATCAGAATTTCCTTCCTTTTTAAATTGAAATAATATGCCTTTACATATATATACCATGTTTTGTTTATCCATGCATCCACTGATGGATATTTGGGTGGTTTCCACCTTTTGGCTGCTGTGAACACTGGTGTACAAATATTTCATTAGGTCCCTGCTTTCAGTTCTTGGGGGTATATACCCAGAAGTGGAAGAGCTGGATTATATGGCATGTTCTCTTTCCTTACAAAATAGAATCAGGATAAATTGCTTCTAAGTTTTTATTTGTATGTGTGCGCTTTAATTCTAAGAAGTCAGTGACTCCATTGGTATAGTCCATGGAATTCTCTAGGCTAGAATACTGGAGTGAGTAGCCTTTCCCTTCTCCAGGGTATCTTCCCAACCCAGGGATCTAACCCAAGTCTCCCACATTGTGGGCAGATTCTTTACCAGCTGGACCACAAGGGAAGCCCAAGAATACTGGAGTGGGTAGCCTATCCCTTCTTCAGTGGATCTCCCCAACCCAGGAATCAAAACAGGTCTCTTGCATTGCAGGTAGATTCTTTACCAACTGAGCTATCAGGGAAGCCCCAGCAAAGTGATCAGAAAAGCTTATATAAATAAGGAATTTTATAAATCCCTACCATGCGTCCTGTGCTAACAGATACTTATAAGATCCAATATCTAAAAAATATAACTATACAGAAATAAAGTGTGAGCCATCAGTGTGATAGACAAGAGTACAGTGACTAAAATGTTTTTGAAGATCATTTTATGACAGGAAATGTTTACTATACAATGTTGAGTCAGAATCAGAATCCCAAACATGACTCTAACTTTTATATATGTAAGCAACATATTTGTTTGCATTTAAATATTTATAAATTGATTTCCACTCATAAAGATAGGAAATGTACCAAAATGTGGTGATCTCTAGTTGGTGGGAATATGAGGGATTATTTTTCTCCTTTATACTTTTCTATAGTTTTCCAAATTTTCTGAAGTGTCCATGCATTGTTTTTATAATCTTAAAAAACAGGTATTAAAATGATTCTCAAAATTTAGTATTTTAGTGATTAGAAAGGACTGAATAGATTTAATTTCTGGCAGAGCCTGCCAGAAAATTATACCCAAGACTAAATACCTAACTCTTTTTCCTTAGAAGAAGATAAAATAGGATTAAAATACTGGGATTAATATGTTAAGGTTATAATATGGCAAGTGCGTATCTAGTGTTTCAGGTACGTATACACATTAAGGCACGTCTGGAGTAAAATTCCTAATTGCCCACCCTAAACATTATCATTAAGATGTTCTCCAGTACTCTTGCCTGGAAAATCCCATGGATGGAGGAGCCTGGTGGGCTGCAGTCCATGGGGTCGCTAAGAGTTGGACACGACTGAGCGACTTCACTTTCACTTCTCACTTTCATGCATTGGAGAAGGAAATGGCAACCCACTCCAGTGTTCTTGCCTGGAGAATCTCAGGGACGGGGGAGCCTGGTGGGCTGCCGTCTATGGGGTCGCACAGAGTCGGACACGACTGAAGCGACTTAGCAGCAGCAGCAAGATATTCTCACCTGCTTCCTAGCTGCCTGCCTGTTAAGTCGCTTCGTTCATTTCCGACTCTGTGCAACCCTATGGACTATAACCTACCAGGCTCCACTGTCCATGGGATTCTCCAAGCAAGAATACTGAAGTAGGTTGCCATGCCCTTCGACAGGGTACCTTCCTGACCCAAGGATCGAACCCACATCTCTTACTTCTCCTGCATTGGCAGGCAGGTTCTTTACCACTAGTACCACCTCGGAAGCAGAAGTCAGAAAGCAGATCTCAGAGACAGACTTGTCCTGTGCAATCAAATTGATCCTCCTGAATTGTACTTCTAAGAGTTTAGATTGTGCAGAGGCTGTTTCTTTCTAGAAGGTTTTGGTCCCAGGAATAATGACTGAAAAGTAAGTCACAACAAATATGCATTTTATAGATTTGCCTATAATGAACATTCTCTCACTGTGACCAGACCAACCCCAGCTTTATTGTTTGAGAAATCATCCACTGTCCATACAGTCTCTTTAGGGACTTATAACCCCTAAGGTACTTCTTTTATTTATATTTAAATTGCACTTCATTTGAAGCAAACTATACTTTAATAAAGTAAGATTTCAACCATCAAAACAAAAGCTGTAAAATGTTTTCCATAACCGAAATGTTCTTTGTTTCTAGATAATTATATGACGTTATCTCGTTTAATTGATTTCTTAAGAAGATGTGGAAAACTTGAAGATGTTCCACGATTTTTCTTAATGGCTGAGAAACGTAACTCCAGAGCAAAACTGGAGCCAGGATTTCAGTACTGTAAAGGATTATATCTTTGGTAAATTTGTTAGCAAATAAACTCTATATAATGTTTTTCTCATTGAATTACAAAATTTCTGCATTTTAAAGTGATAGTTTTATTTACTAAATTATAAATGATTTAAAGTTTGTAGTGATTGAAATAAGTAATGCTTTTTTTTTTTTTTTTTTTAACATGTAACAAGGTATACTGGAGAACCAAATGATGCCCTTCGACATTTTAATAAAGCTCGGAAAGACAGTGACTGGGGCCAAAATGCCCTTTATAATATGATAGAAATCTGTTTGAATCCAGATAATGAAACTGTTGGAGGCGAAGTATTTGAAAATCTGGATGCAGATCTGGGGTGAGTAGTAGTTGACAAGATACACTTTAAAAAAAAAAAAAAAAACACTTGTTAGGGGCAAATAAGCAAGGGTGTTTTATAAGGAGAACTAAATTCCAGGAGAGCACTAATGAAAGTTTAGTGAATAAATCAGCTGGAATAACTCTTCTCTGAAACAAGTATGAAATTCTTATAGGTTTCCTAAATCAGAATAGATGTTATTAAAGACAGCCCCCCAATTACTCTGTAAAAAATGGGATGAATTGTAGAGTTTGATTACTTAGGAAAAAATTGCCCACATAACAGTAACTTCCTAACATGATAGCTATCTGCCAAACCCTGTGCTCTATACTTTATTAACACACTGTCTTATTAATATTTATTCCCTATTACAGCATTGTGAAAAAGCTCAGAGTTAACCTGTCTAGTGTGATGGAGTTAGAATACAGTGGAGGCAAGCTTTAGGTTGAGTCCTACCTGGCCTCAGCCACCTGCTGCGAGCCTTGTGGTGCAGCCCTGGCCAGGGGTTGTGTTTCTGTCAGTGGGCGTTTGTGGAAGGCAGGAGGGCAGCGTAAGGATGTAAAGGGAATAGAAGAGACGGTTTCTGCCTCCAGGAACATGCGATTGACCTGGTAGGCAAGATAGTATCTGAAACCATTCACTCTCCAACAAAACAGAAATGGGTTAAATTGATGTTAAGTGTTGGAGGAATTCATAGAAATCATAGCAGTCAGGGGAAGCTGCATAGAGGAGTGGGAGAAAATAGGACCCAGTTGCTGAGATGTGTCAGTGACAACTTTGAAGGCTTGGATTATAGAGGCCCACTGAAGGATTTACAGTAAGGGAGAGGCATTTTTATTTTCTGTTTGTTTTAGAAAGGTTAAAGTATCCTGCTGTTGTTATGCAACTAAAGGCTGTCCACATGGAAATCTTCAGCCATGGGTTGAAAACACCAAACTCAGAATATAGAACTCAAAAGGGAAGTCACAGCTGGAGTTACAGATTTGGGGGACCAGTGCTGAGTGGGTAGTCGGGACCCCATGAATGACCTGTTTTCAAGTAGAATGCAGTAACGGAAGTCTAAGACCTAAATTTGGGGTGTGCTAACATTCAAGGAGATTGGAGGAGGAAGAGAGGTAAGGAAAGGACAATGACTTTGGTGGAGAGAGAAGGAAAACTGTAATCTTAACAAAAAACAAAGAAGAGGAGCTTGGGAGAAGGTTACCAACAGTGTAAAATCTTTTAGAGAAGGTAAAAGAAAAGCCTGAGAAGATCAGTGGCTTCAGTGATTAGTGAAAGTGAAAGTGAAGTAGCTCAGTCGTGTCTGACTCTTTGCAACCTTGTGGACTGTAGCGTACCAGACTCCTCCCTCCATGGGATTCTCCAGGCAAGAATACTGGAGTGGGTTGCCACTTCCTTCTCCAGATCTTCCTGACCCAGGGATCGAACCCTGGTCTCCCGCATTGCAGGCAGACGCTTTAACCTCTGAGCCACCAGGGAAGCCCAGTGATTATTAGGCTTTGAGAATTTAATTTCCTTTTGTTAATTGTTTACTAATACATTATATTCAGGTGTGGGTCAGTATATAAGAAAATTGCTATTGCACAAATTGTTATTGCACTTAAAATGTACAACCTTTTGACAAATACAGAATTTCTTTTCTTAAAAGTCTAATAGGCAACAGGGAGAGGAAAATTAAGTACACTTTATATGTCTGCAAACTTAGATTCAAATCCTAGGTTTAATATAGATATGTGACCTTTGGAAAATTAATACTTTCTCTATTGGAGCCTTGGTTTTCTCATATATAAAATGGATTCA
The DNA here is from genome assembly GCF_000754665.1 of Bison bison bison. Lineage (NCBI taxonomy): Eukaryota > Metazoa > Chordata > Mammalia > Artiodactyla > Bovidae > Bison > Bison bison. Next base: position 3,273,133 of record NW_011495014.1, read on the forward strand.
ACATTGATTGAATGAAGTAATACAGTGCTTGGCACATAGTAAGAACTTTAACATAGTAACTTTCTGCTCCCTCCTTTTTAAAGATTAATTTTTTAAAATTGAAGTACAGTTGATTTACAGTATTTTATAGTCTTTTTTTTTTTCATTTTCTGAGCAAATATGCTATTTGATAATTGGATGATTCTACTTATCCTGAATTCAGTTTTGTATTAGTGAAATGAATACACTTACCACAGGTAGATAGTATCCAGTTTTTGTTTTCAATTTAAAGTGAATAAATGTCTAATGATGTTTGATTGAAGCTATGTTAGTTTTGTTTTTTTTAAACTAACTGTGCTTTAATTTATATTAGAAAAGAATAAGTGACGTTCTTCAATAGAATTAGTTTTAAATTGGTGAGAAAAGTAGAAACCAGTGTACCCTCGAGCTCATTCTAATCTCAATGAATTTTGTTTCATGAGTAGTAGATATTAACAGATTTATTTTTAATTGTATACAGTAATTCAACTGAGAAGCAAGAGTCTGTACAGTTAGCAGTGAGAACAGCAGAAAAGCTCCTTAAAGAACTAAAACCTCAGACTGTTCAGGGTCAAGTACAGCTTCGCATAATGGAAAACTATTGCCTGATGGCCACCAAACAGAAATCTAATGTGGAGCAGGCACTGAATACCTTCACCGAAATAGCAGCATCTGAGGTTAGTAGATTTCCTTTTTCAACTTCACATGTTACCTTTCCTTGCTGTGTTCAGTCGCATAGTTGTGTCCAGCTCTTTGCAACCCCATGAACTGTAGCCTGCCAGGCTCCTCTGTCCATGGGGATTCTCCAGTCAAGAATACTGCAGTGGGTTGCCAGTCAAGAATACTGCAGTGGGTTGCCATGCCCTCCTCCGGGGGAACCTTCCCAACCCAGGGATCAAACCCAGGTCTTCCACATTGCAGGCAGATTCTTTACCGTGTACTCCACCAATACCTTTCCTTGGTAGTATAAAAATACATGCTTTTATTAGTTGTTTATTTTCTGAAGGTTGACTTCATTATTTACAATTATTAAAAATTAGGTATACAGTTTGGTATGATTTTCCATCAGGCACCTTTGTTTTCAGAGGAGGCATTGTTACATGCTTATGTGTTGTTATCAGTTCAGTTCAGTCACTCAGTCGTGTCCAACTCTTTGTGACCCCATGGACTGCAGCACGCCAAGCCTCCCTGTCCATCACCAACTCCCAGAGTTCACTCAAACTCATGTCCATTGAGTTAGTGATGCCATCCAACCATCTCATCCTCTGTCATCCCCTTTTCCTCCCACCCTCAGTCTTTCCCAGCATCCAGGTCTTTTCAAATGAGTCAGTTCTTCACATCAGGTGGCCAAGGTATTGGAGTTTCAGCTTTAACATCAGTCCTTCCAATGAATATTCAGGACTGATTTCCTTTAGGATGGACTGGTTGGATCTCCTTGCTGTCCAAGGGATTCTCAAGAGTCTTCTCCAACACCACAGT
>NW_011495014.1:3274729-3284773 GCF_000754665.1 Bison bison bison
GGCTTTAACTAGACGGACCTTTGTTGGCAAAGTAATGTCTTTGCTTTGTAATATGCTGTCTAGGTTGGTCATAACTTTTCTTCCAAGGAGCAAGAATCTTTTAATTTCATGGCTGCAGTCACCATCTGAAGTGATTTTGGAGCCCCCAAAAGTAAAGTCAGCCACTGTTTCTCCGTCTATTTGCCATGAAGTGATGGGACTGGATGCCATGATCTTAGTTTTCTTACTGTTGAGTTTTAAACCAACTTTTTCACTCTTTCACTTTCATCAAGAGGCTCTTTAGTTCTTCACTTTCTGCCATAAGGGTGGTGTCATCTGCATATCTGAGGTTATTGATATTTCTCCTGGCAATCTTGATTTCAGCTTGTGCTTCATCCAGTCCAGCATTTCTCATGATGTACTCTGCATATACGTTAAATAAGCAGGGTGAACAATATACAGCCTTGATGTACTCCTTTCCTGAATGGAACCAGTCTATTATTCCATGTCCAGTTCTAATTGTTGCTTCTTGACCTGCATACAGATTTCTCAGAAGGCATGTCAGGTGGTCTGGTATTCCCATCTCTTTTAGAATTCTCCATAGTTTGTTGTGATCCACATACTCGAAAGCTTTGGCATAGTAATAAAGCAGATGTTTTTCTGGAACTCTCTTGCTTTTTTGATGATCCAGCCAGTGTTGGCAATTTGATCTCTGGTTCCTCTGCCTTTTCTAAGTTCAGCTTGAACATCTGGAAATTCATGGTTCACATACTGTTGAAGCCTGGCTTGGAGAATTTTGAGCATTACTTTACTAGTGTGTGAGATGCGTGCAATTGTGTGGTAGTTTGAGCATTCTTTGGCATTGCCTTTCTTTGGGATTGGAATGAAAACTGACCTTCTCCAGGCTGTGGCCACTGCTGAGTTTTCCAAATTTGCTGGCATATTGAGTGCAGCACTTTCACAGCATCATCTTTTAGGATTTGAAATAGCTCTACTGGAATTCCATCACCTCCACTCTGTTCGTAGTGATGCTTTCTGAGGCCCACTTGACTTCACATTGAGGATGTCTGGCTCTAGGTGAGTGATCACACCATCGTGAGTATCTGGGTCATGAAGATCTTTTTTGTATAGTTCTTCTGTGTATTCTTGCCATCTCTTCTTAATATCTTCTTCTTCTGTTAGGTCCATACCATTTCTGTCCTTTATTGTGCTCATCTTTGTATGAAAAGTTCCCTTGGAATCTCTAATTTTCTTGAAGAGATCTCTAGTCTTTCCCATTTTATTGTTTTCCACTATTTCTTTGCATTGATCACTGAAGAAAGGCTTTCTTATCTCTCCTTGCTATTCTTTGGAATTCTGTATTCAAATGTGTTGTTATATTTATTTCTATTACAATGGTGAGTTCTAGAGAAGGCAAATTCTGCAGGAGGGCCAAAATTAATTCCCAAGGGAATGGTTTTATCATCTATGTTATAGGTATAGCCTAGGTTAACCTACTAAGTGAAAATAAATACCTGAGTGCCTTGATATCTCCTTTTCACTTATGTGAACCTGAAATTTTTCCAGCTCTAAGGACTAAATGAGATCAGTACGGACAACTTGTAATTCAGTCATGCAAATAATACTACTATTCTTTAGCAAGACTGTTATCACCCCCCTGAAGCAGTAATAATAATATTTAACAATAATGAATTTTATTGTTAGATCAAAGGCTCTCTTTTCACCCCATTCAAATCCACCACCCTTGTTACCCTCTGGGCCATCTATTTTCCCTTCTCTCATACAGTGCTCTACTCTCCAGTTACTTGTTATTAAGGAAAGAGTCCTAAGTACCCATTCCATCAATGGAGTTCCCTGGAATGCAGAAGACATGGGTTCGATCCCTGGTTCAGGAAGACGCCCTGGAGAAGGAAATGGCAACCCACTCCCATATTCTTGCCTGGGAAATCTCATGGACAGAGGAGCCTAGTGGGCTATAGTCCATGGGGTCACAAAGAGTCGTACATGACTTAGTGACTAAACAACAGCTCCATCAACAGTTGGTCATAGTTAGTTCTAAGTATACACTAGTTATGTTCTTCCACCATGAAAGACTAGTAATTTGGGGCCTCTCAGAGGATATACAGAATTTTGCTGTATTTTCTTCTGGTTCAAAGATCACAGTGACAACAATAAACCAAAACCCTTTGCTGACCTCTTCCCCTGCCTCTCAGGACCCTGGAGGGCTTTGGAACACTTACAGCTCCTGTTGGTACTTGGGTGCAGGTATCCTTGGTGGCACTTGACCACCACCCTCAGCCCTCCTGGGAACAAAACAGCAAGGCAGCAGCTACACAGTTCCACCCTCATGCCGAGCTTCTGCTGGCATTCAGAGTGTTCTCAGGGGTTGTGCTCAGTAGAATTGACTGTGCGGGAGCAGATGGATGACAGCAGCTGATCCAGAAATAGGACTGTCCTATATCTAAGACAATCTGTAAGAACATGATGAAGCACCATTTCAAGTAAGGTGTCATAGCTACTGAATGTTGTGAAGTAACGTTCTGCCGTGTAAGGTGGTTTTGAACTGTGAGGCTTAAGAGAGAACCCTGAAAGCACTAAGTGACATCACAGCTGTTTCCTAGAAAGACTGTGCCAGTTTTTTTGTTTTGGTGAGACTGCCCCATGTTTTGTCATTCTAAATGTGTGATTAGTAATATTCTGTCCTCAGATTTGCTTGCTGAGCACACTGTCCAAAGACTGATGTATGAATTGAAGTTTCATAAGTGAATTTTATCTTGGCATTTTTCCCTTTTAACTCATAGGCTCTATATATTAAATATAATGAATATTCATTGAGTATCCAGTGGGTGCTAAGCATAGACTCACAAAGAGAAGCCACATATAGTTCCTGTCTTCAAGTTTCTCATAACCTACCAAAGAAGAGACAAGCATACTGACTGTAATGTAAAGCAAAATCTGTTACATTCTGTTCTAAAGTTGCAAATAAAAGTGCTGTAGGGGACAGTATAAGGAGAGCTGAGAGACCTTTTCTGTGGAGGAAGTTATAAGAAAAACCAGGATAAACTGCATTTTCACAGGCAGAGATGGAAGAAGTATATTCTAAGTTAAGGGGAAAACGTGAACAAAGGCAGGGAGGCCGTGAAGCATAGGGTATATCTGCAGCCCTGTGTGGCATTCAGATTGATTGAAAAACGGATGTGACAGGAAGACATGAGAGGAAAGAGTGGAAGATGCATTAAACCCAAGCTGAAACGGTCCACTTCCTTTCTTTCCCTCATCTTGAACTATAAAGGTACATCATTTATAACAGAGCTATAGCGCCTTTTGTGCTATAAAGTTGTTGCACTTTCGAGTGACAGAGAGAGAGAAGGTGGTACAGATATCCTGAGAGAGAACATCTTAGGATGTCTCCACCAGAAAAGGTATCATGGGTCCAGTGCAGGGGTTGGAATGCAGGTGTGCAGTATTAAAAACCATTCTTCAGTTCACTCAGGAGTGATCAAGCTGTGAGGAATTGATTAATTCTAATTAAACTCAAGGTATGTAAATTTTAAATCAGGGAGCTCACTTTAAATGTATAGTGTTGGATATTTTTAGTATGTGAATAGATCTGGGCATTTTTTCAGGACCCCTCTCTTTGTGAGCTGTCCTAGGATTTGACAGACAAATACATATTAAGCCTTTATTTATTATACTTTCCTACCTAGCCCACCTGGGATAAGGGTACAGTTCAATAATTAATAACATCCCACATGTCTTCAAAATCCTTACCAAATTGGTTATATTTGGCATTCAAATAAAACCCTTTCTGTCACTCCTTAATTAGAACAAATTGCACATTGGAACTTTAACAGAGAGTGTCTGAAGAACTATGGAGGTTCATAACATTGTACAGGAGGTGGTAACCAAAACCATTCCCAAGAAAAAGAAATGCAACAAGGCAAAATGGTTGCCTGAGGAGGCCTTATAAATAGCTGAGAAAAGAAGAGGAGCGAAAGGCAAAGGATACAGGAAAATATGCACCCATCTGAATGCAGAGTTCCAAAGAATGGCAGGGAGAGATAAAAGAGTGTTCTTAAGTGAACAATGCAGAGAAATAGAGGAAAACAATAGAATGGGAAAGACTAGAGACCTCTTCAAAAAGATTAGTCATACCAAGGGAACATTTCATGCAAAGATGGGCACAATAAAGAACAGAAACCGTAAGGACCTAACAGAAGCAGAAGACATTAAGAAGAGCTGGCAGGAATACACAGAAGAACTGTACAGAAAAAGGTCTTAATGACCAAATTAAGGTCATTAAGATAACCACAATTGTGTGGTTACTCACCTAGAGCCAGACATTCCTAGAGTGTGAAGCTAAGTGGGCCTTAGGAAGCATTACTGTGAACAAAATTAGTGAAGGTGAAGGAATTCCAGCAGAGCTGTTTAAAATCCTGAAAGACAATGCTGTTAAAGTGCTGCATCAATGTACCAGCTATTTGGAAAACTCAGCAGTGGCCGTGGTACTGGAAAAGGTCTGTTTTCATTTCAATCCCAAAGAATATTCAAACTACCACAGTTGCACTCATTTCACATGCTAGCAAGGTAATGCTCAAAAACCTTCAAGCTAGGCTTCAACAGTACATGAACTGAGAACTTCCAGATATACAAGCTGGATTTAGAAAAGGCAGAGGAACCAGAGATCAAATTGCCAGCATCTGCTGGATCATAGAAAAAGAGAATTCCAGAAAAACATCTACTTCTGCTTCATTTGACTATGTTAAAACCTTTGACTGTGTGGATCACAACAGACTGTGGAAAATTCTTAAAGAGCTAGGAATACCACACTACTTTACCTGCCTCCTGAGAATCCTGTATGCAAGACAAAAGCAGCACATAGAATCAGACATGGAACAATGGACTGGTTCAAAATTGGGAAAGGAGTACACCAAGGCTATATATTGTCACCCTGTTTATTTAACTTATATGTAGAGTACATCATGTGAAATACTGGGGTGGATGAAGCACAAGCTAGAATCAAGATTGCCTGGAGAAACAATCTCAGATATGCAGATGACACCACCTTCATGGCAGAAAGTGAAGAGGAACTAAAGAGCCTCTTGATGAAGGTGAAAGAGGACAGTGGCTTAAAAAAAAACCTAGCTTAAAACTCAACATGCAAAAAACTAACATCATGACATCTGGTCCCGTCACTTTATGGCAAATAGAAGGGGAAACAATGGAAACAGTGACAGAGGTTTTTTTTTGTTTTTTTTTTTTTTTTTTTTAAACTTTACATAATTGTATTAGTTTTGCCAAATATCAAAATGAATCCGCCACAGGTATACATGTGTTCCCCATCCTGAACCCTCCTCCCTCCTCCCTCCCCATACCATCCTTCTGGGTCGTCCCAGTGCTCTAGCCCCAAGCATCCAGTATCGTGCATCGAACCTGGACTGGCATCTCATTTCATACATGATATTTTACATGTTTCAATGCCATTCTCCCAAATCTTCCCACCCTCTCCCTCTCCCATAGAGTCCATAAGACTGTTCTATACATCAGTGTCTCCAAGATCGCTGTAAACTGTGACTGCAGTCATGAAATTAAGATGCTTGCTCTGGAAGAAAAGCTACAATAAACCTAAACAGTGTATTAAAAAGCAGAGACATCACTTTGCTGACAAAGGTCTATGTAATCAAAGCTATGGTTTTTCCAGTGGTCATGTACAGACGTGAGAATTAGACCATAAAGAAGGCTGAGCACCAAAGAATTGATGCTTTCAAACTGTGCGACTTATGAAGAGTCTTTGAGAGTTCCTTGAAGAGCATGGAGATCAAACCAGTCAATCCTCAAGGAAATCAACCCTGAATATTCATTGGAAGGACTGATGCTGAAACTGAAACTCCAGTATTTTGGAGTCAACCATGTCCAGGAAGAATAGGGAGTCCAAGATAGAATATACCCAAGAAGGAACAAACACACCAAGGCACATGATAATCAAACTGACAAAAATTAAAGACAAAGATAAATTATTAAAAGCAACAAGCGAAAAAAGACAAATCCAAGGAAAAACCCATAAGGTTATCAGCCAATTTCTCAATTGACACCCAGCATAGGAACACCTCAATATGTAAGCCGAATACTAACACATACAGGGAGAAATTGACAGTAACACAATAATAGTGGGGGACTTCAATACCCCACTTTTACCAATGGACAGATCATCCAAACAGAATATCGGTAAGGAAACACAGGCCTTAAAATGATACTTTTCACAAGTTGGACTTAACTGATATTTATAGAGCATTCTATCCAAAAGCAGCAGACTACACATTTTTCTCAAGTGTATGCAGAACATTCTCCAGGATTGAGCACATATTGGGCTATAACGCGAGCCTTGGTAAATTTAAAAAAATCAAAATCATATCAAACATCTTTTCTGATCACAATGCTATGAGATTAGAAATAAACTACAATTAAAAAAAAACTCTTAAGAAACACAAAGAGGTGGTGGATAAACAATATGCTACTAAACAACCACTGGATCACTGGAGAAATCAGAGGAAATGAAAAAAAAAAAACTGGAGACAAGTGAAAATGAAAGGACAGTAGTCCAAAACTTAAGGGATGCAGCAAAGCAGTTGTAAGAGGGAAGTTTATACCAATACAGTCTTAACCTCAAATAAGAAAAATCTCAAATAAACAACCTAACCTTTCGCCTAAAACAACTAGAGAAAGAAGAAACACAAAACCTAAAGTTAATAAAAGGAGGGAAATCATAAAGATGAGAGCAGAAATAAATGAAATAGAAAAACAACAATTGGCAAAATTCAATTAAACTAAAAGCTGGTTCTTTGGAAAGATAAACAAGATTGATATACCTTTAGCCAGACTCATCAAGAAAAACAGGAAGAGGACTCAAATCAGTAAAATTAGAAATGAAAAAGGAGAAGTTACAGTTGACTCCACAGAAATACCAAGAATCATAAGAGACTACTGTGAATAACTGTATGCCAACAAAATGGATAACCGGGAAGAAATGGACAAATTCTTAGAAAGGTAGTCTCCCTAGACTGAACCAGGAAGAAATAGAAAATGTGAACAGACCAATCACCAGCCCTGAAATTGACACTGTGCTTAAAAACCTCCCAACAAACAAAAATCCAGGACCTGACAGCTTCACAGGTGAATTTAGAGAAGAGTTGACACCTATGCTTCTGAACTGTTCCAAAAAGTCTCAGAGGAAAACTTCCCAACTCATTTTATGAAGCCACCATCACCCTGTTAGCAAAACCAAAGATACCACAATAAAAGAAAATTACAAGCCAGTATCACTGATGGACATAAATGTAGAAATTCTCAACAAAATACTAGCAGTCCATATCCAACAATACATTAAAAGATCATACACCATGATAAGTAGGATTCATCCCAGGGATGCAAGGATTTTTCAACATCTGCAAATCAAATCAGTGTGGTACACTATATCATCAAATTGAAGAATAAAAACCATATGATCATCTCAATAGATGCAGAAAAGGCTTTTGACAAAGTTCAGCACCCATTTATGATAAAAAATACTCTCCATAAAGTGGGCATAGAGGGTACATACATCAACATTAAGAAGGCCATATATGACAAACCTACAGCCAGCATCATACTCAGTGATGAAAAGCTTAAAGCATTCCAAGATCAGGACAAGACATGGATGTCCCCTCTCACCACTTTTTAAAAAATTAATTAGCTTATTTTAATTGGAGGATAATTAATTTACAATATTGTGATTTTTTTTGCCATACATCAACATGAATCAGCCATGGGTGCACATGTGTCCCCCCGATCCTGAACCCCCCCATCCCACCCTCCTCCCCACCCCATCCCTCTGGGTTGTCCCAGAGCACTGACTTTGAGTACCCTCCTTCATGCATCTAACTTGCACTGGTCATCTATTTTACATACAGTAATATATATGTCTTAGTGCTGTTCTCTCAAATCATCCCACCCTCGCCTTCTCCCACATAGTCCAAAAGTCTGTTCTTTACATCTCTCTTTTGCTGTCTTGCATATAGAATCATCATTACCATCTTTCTAAATTCCATATGTATGTGTTAATATACTGTATTGATGTTTCTCTTTCTGACCTACTTCACTCTGTATAATGGGTCCAGTTTCATCCACCTCACTGGAACTGACTCAAATGCACTCTTTTTATAGCTGAGTAATACTCCATTGTGTATATGTACCACAACTTGCTTATCCATTCATCTGCCAATGGACATCTAGGTTGCTTCCATGTCTTAGCTATTGTAAACAGTGCTGCAGTGAATATTGGGGTACGTGTGTCTCTTTCAATTCTGGTTTCCTCATGTGTATGCCCAGCAGTGGGATTGCTGGGTCGTATGACAGTTCTATTTCCAGTTTTTTTAAGGAATCTCTACACTGTTCTCCATAGTGGCTGTGAAAAGTGAAGTGAAAGTGAAAGTCGCTCAGTCATGTCCAACTCTGTGACCCCATGGACAGTGCATGGAATTTTCCAGGCCAGAATAATGGAGGGGTAACCTTTCCCTTCTTCAGGGGATCTTCCCAACCCAGGGAGCAAACCCAAGTCTCCCACACTGCAGGCAGATTCTTTACCAGCTGAGCCACAAGGGAAGCCCAAGAATACTGGAGTGGGTAGCCTATCCCTTCTCCAGTGGATCTTCCTGACCCAGTAATCGAACCGAAGTCTCCTGCATTGCAGGCAGATTCTTTACCAACTGAGCTATCAGGGAAGTCCATACCAGCTTGCATTCCCACCAACAGTGTAAGAGGGTTCCCTTTTCTCCACACCCTCTCCATTATTTATTGTTTGTAGACTTTTTGATGGCAGTCATTCTGACTGGCATGAGATGATGCCTCATTGTGGTTTTGATTTGCATTTCTCTAATTATGAGTAATGTTGAGCATCTTTTCATGTGTTTATTAGCCATCTGTATGTCTTGTTTGGAGAAATGTCTGTTTAGTTCTTCGGCCCACTTTTTGATTTGGGTTGATTCATTTTTCTGGTATTGAGCTGCATCACCGTTTTTATTCAACATAGTTTTGGAAGTTCTAACCACAGCAATCAGAGAAGAAAAAGAAGTAAAGGTAATCCAGATTGGAAAAGAAGAAGTTAAACTGTCACTATTTGCAGATGACATGATACTATACATAGAAGACCCTAAAGATGCTACTAGAAAACAACTAGAACTCATCAATGAATTTGGTAAAGTTGCAGGTTACAAAATTAATACACAGAAATCTGTTGCATTTCTATACACTAACAATGAAAGAGCAGAAAGAGAAATTCAAGAAGCAATTCTATTTACCATTAGATCAAAAAGAATAAAATATCTAGAAATAAGCCTACCTAAGGAGACAAAGGATGAGATGGTTGGATGGCATCACCAACTCAATGGACATGGGTTTGGGTAGACTCCAGCAGTTGGTGATAGACAGGGTGTCCTGCCGTGCTGCAGTTCATGGGGTCACAGAGTTGGATATGACTAAGCGACTGAACTGATGATGAAGGAGACAAAAGACCTGTACCCTAAAAACTAGAAGATGCTGATGAAATAAATCAAAAAAGACATAAACAGATGGAAAGATATACCATGTTCATGGATTAGAAGAATCAGATCAGTTGGTCAGTCTTGTCCGACTCTTTGCGACCCCATGAATCGCAGCACGCCAGGCCTTCCTGTCCATCACCGATTCCCGGAGTTCACTGAGACTCACGTCCATCAAGTCAGTGATGCCATCCAGCCATCTCATCCTCTGTCGTCCCCTTCTCCTCTTGCACCCAGTCCCTCCCAGCATCAGAGTCTTTTCCAATGAGTCAGCTCTTCACATCAGGTGGCCAAAGTACTGGAGTTTCAGCTTTAGCATCATTCCTTCCAAAGAAATCCCAGGGCTGATCTCCTTCAGAATGGACTGGTTGGATCTCCTTGCAGTCCAAGGGACTCTCAGGAGTCTTCTCCAACACCACAGTTCAAAAGCTTCAATTCTTCAGTGCTCAGCCTTCTTCACAGTCCAACTCTCACATCCATACATGAACACAGG
>NW_011495014.1:3284873-3285990 GCF_000754665.1 Bison bison bison
TTGACTAGACGGACCTTTGTTGACAAAGTAATGTCTCTGGTTTTGAATATGCTATTTAGGTTGGTCATAACTTTCCTTCCAAGGAGTAAGCGTCTTTTAATTTCATGGCTGCAGTCACCATCTGCAGTGATTTTGGAGCCCAGAAACATAAAGTCTGACACTGTTTCCCCATCTCTTTCCCATGAAGTGATGGGACCAGGTGTCATGATCTTCATTTTCTGAATGTTGAGCTATAAGCCAACTTTTTCACTCTCCACTTTCACTTTCATCAAGAGGCCTTCCAGTTCTTCTTCACTTTCTGCCATAAGGGTGGTGTCATCTGCATATCTGAGGTTATTGATATTTCTCCTGGCAATCTTGATTCCAGCTGTGCTTCCTCCAGCCCAGCATTTCTCATGATGTACTCTGCATATAAGTTAAATAAGCAGGGTGACAATATACAGCCTTGACGTACTCCTTTTCCTATTTGTAACCAGTCTGTTGTTCCATGTCCAGGTCTAACTGTTGCTTCTTGACCTGCATACAGATTTCTCAAGAGGCAGGTCAGGTGGTCTGGTATTCCCATCTCTTTCAGAATTTTCCACAGTTTATTTTGATCCACACAGTCAAAGGCTTTGGAATAGTCAACAAGCAGAAATAGATGTTTTTCTGGGACTCTTTTGCTTTTTCCATGATCCAGCGGATGTTGGCAATTTGATCTCTGGTTCCTCTGCCTTTTCTAAAACCAGCTTGAATATCAGGAAGTTCACGGTTCACATATTGCTGAAGCCTGGCTTGGAGAATTTTGAGCATTACTTTACTAGCGTGTGAGATGAGTGCAATTGTGTGGTAGTTTGAGCATTCTTTGGCATTGCCTTTCTTTGGGATTGGAATGAAAACTGACCTTTTCCAGTCCTGTGGCCACTGCTGAGTTTTCCAAATGTGCTGGCATATTGAGTGCAGCACTTTCACAGCATCATCTTTCAGGATTTGGAATAGCTTAACTGGAATTCTATCACCTCCACTAGCAATATTGTCAAAATGACTATGCTACCCAAGGGAATCAACAGAGTCAGTGCAAACCCTATCAAATTACCAATGGCATTTTTCACAGAAATAGAACAAAAAAGTCGCAAAA
>NW_011495014.1:3286165-3337540 GCF_000754665.1 Bison bison bison
TCTCAAAATTTGTATGCAGACACAAAAGACCCCAAATATTCAAAGCAATCTTGAGAAAGAATAAAGCTAGAGGAATCAGGCATCCTGACTTCAGACTATAATACAAAGTTACAGTCATCAAAACAGTATGGTACTGGCACAAAAATAGAAGTATAGATCAATGGAACAGCATACCAAAAAACAGAAATAAGCCTGTGCACCTGTAGTTAATTAATCTGTAACAAAGGAGGCAAAACTACACAATGTCGGAAAGATAGTCTTTTCCACAAACGGTGCTAGGAAAACTGGACAGCCACATGTAAAAACAAATGAACTTAGATTATTCCTTAACTCCATACACAAAAATAAGTCAAAATGGATTAAAGACCTAAATGTTGGACTGGACATTTTAAATCTATTAGAGGAAAACATAGGCAGAATACTCTCTGACATAAATCACAGCAATATCTTTTTCAGTCCATCCCCCAGAATAATGGAAGTAAAAGAAAAAATAAGTGGGACCTACTTGAAAGCTTTTGCGTAACAAAGGAAACAATAAAGAAAATGAAGACAGCCCACAGATAGGGAGAAAATATTTGCAAATGATGTGACTGATGAGGGATTAGTCTCAAATTTATAAACAGCTTATGACACTTAATAGCATCAAAGCAAACAACCCAAAGAATGGGCCAAAGACTTGAATAGACATTTCTCTAAAGAGTATATACAGTTGGCCAATAGGCACATGAAAAGATGTTCAACATTGTTAGTTATTAGAGAAATGCAAATCAAAACTACAGTGAGATATCACCTCACACTGGTCAGAATGGCTGTCATCAAAAAATTCGCAAATGCTGGAGAGCATGTGGAGAGAAGGGAACCCTCCTGCACTGTTGGTGGGAATGTAAATTGGTACACCCACTATGGAGAACATTATGGAGGTTCCTTAAAAAACTAAAAACAGCTACTATATGACCCTGCAATCCTATTCCTGAGCATATATCTAGAGAAAAACATGGCCCAAAAAGATACACACACCCCAGTGTTTTTTGCAGCACTGTTTACAATAGCCAGGACATGGAAACAACCTAAATATCCATTGAGAGAAGAACGGATAAAGAAGATGTGGTACGTATATGCAATGGAATATTACTCAGCAGTTAAAAAGAATGAAATAAGGCCATTTACAACAACATGGATGGACCTAGAGAGTGTTGTACTGAGTACAGTAAATCAGACAGAAAAGAAGAATCATATGACGTCCGTTATATCTGGAATCTAAAAAGTAATGATACATGATCTTACCAAACAGAGACTCACAGATTAGAAATGAACTCGTGGTTGCAGGAGGGGGAAATGATAGTTAAGGACTTTGGGAAGGTCATGTACACTCTGCTATATTTAAAATGGATAACCAACAAAAGCCTATTGTATAGCTCATGGAACTCTGCTCAATGTTATGTGCCAGCCTGGATGGGAAAGGGGTTTGGGGAAGAATGTACTTAATTGCTCAGTCGTGTCTGACTCTTTGCAACCCCATGGACTGAAGCCTGCCAGGCTTCTCTGTCCATGGGGATTTTCCAGGCCAGAAAATTAGAGTAGGTTGCCATGCCTTCCTCCAGGGGATGTTCCCAACCCAGGGATCAAACCCAGGTCTCCCACATTGGAGGCAGATTCTTTACCATCAGAGCTACCAGGAAAGCCCAAGAATACTGGAGTGGGTAGCCTATCCCTTCTCCAGGAGATCTTCCTGACCCAGGAATTAAACCAGTGTCTCCTGCGTTACAGGTGGATTCTTTAGCAGCTGAGCTATGGATATATGTATATGTATGGCTAAGTCCCTTCACTGTTCACCTAAAACTATCACAACATTGTTAGTCGGCTATACCCAATACAAAATGTTTGTGGTGTTAAAAAATAATAATAATGAATTTTTTTTTAAGTTAAAGGGAAAAAAAAAGAACTGGCGAATTTGTGCACACACATACAAAAAAAATCATCATAATCCCTCTGCTGAAATTTAAGAAGCACTTTAGCTTTATCAGATACATACTCATTATTGCTTTGGTATGTTAATTTTCTGAATAGATGGCAAGTGCTGGAATTCTCCAGGCAAGAGCACTGGAGTGGATTGCCATTTCCTTCTCCAGGTGATCTTCCCAACCCAGGGACTGAACCCGGGTCTTCTGCACTGCAGGCAGATTCTTTACCAACTGAGCCACTAGGGAAGCCCCTCTCCATTTTATACCAGTTTTTATTAGCTTGTTGATTTCACAGAGTGACATTTTCTAACTTTGAACTCTGTCTTTAAAAAGATAACATCTCTCTTATAGTCACTATTAAGGATCTGCAGAGTCCAAATCTAAAGGCATCTTTTAAGGCATGAGTTTATTTCATATAATTTCCAAGTGATTAATTCATTGCATGCCTTAATAACATTTCACTGGTCACACTTTATTGGAAGAAAAGGCTTTTGAATAAAATGAAAAGGGATAGGGAAAGGAGGAACAGAAGTCAGTCTAGATAAGGAATATCATTTGCAGGTATGTCATTCTGTTGGTTATCTGATTTACAGGTGAAATAACTAAGGAACCAGAATGATACATGTGCAATTAGGACTACATTCAGATAGAATTTTATTTTTTTTCTATTTCAAAACCAAAACAGTCAATCCCATTAAAGATCAAGTTGTCCTTATTGCCTGGAATTGTGTGGTTATGGCACTTGCCTTCTTGCTGAATTCCCTTGACCAGATGGTTCTTCCTGGCAGCTTGAGGTTAGTTGATGTGCTAAATACTGACCATATCACAGGATTTAAGTGAAGCCAGAGACAGAATCCACAGGCCAGTCCGTATATTATGTGGCACTTGCTACTTTCCATGTGTTTCCCTTTGAAACATGAGACATTTTATGTTTGTGTATCCGGGGGTCTAAATGTCTTTTTTCTTACAGAAGGATCATGTTCCAGCACTTTTGGGAATGGCAACAGCTCATATGATCTTGAAACAAACTCCCCGGGCCCGAAATCAGCTGAAGCGGATTGCAAAAATGAACTGGAATCCTATTGATGCTGAGGACTTTGAGAGGAGTTGGCTGCTGCTTGCTGATATTTATATTCAGTCAGCAAAATACGACATGGCTGAGGAACTGATAAAACGGTGCCTGCGGCATAACAGGGTAGGTGCTGTACTGTGCTTCAGTTCACTTCAGTCTAGTCGCTCAGTCGTGTCCGACTCTTTGCTGCGACCCCATGAATCGTAGCACGCCAGCTGTGTTCAACTCTTTGTGACCCTATGGACTATAGCCTGCCAGGCTCCTCTGTCCATGGGGATCTCCACACAAGAATACTGGAGTGGGTTACCATGCCCTTCTCCAGGGCATCTTCCCAACCCAGGGATCGAACCCAGGTCTCCTGCATTGTAGGCAGATTCTTTACTGTCTGAGCCACCAGGGAAGCCCAAGAATACTAGAGTGGGTAGCCTGTCCCTTCTCCAGGGGATCTTCCCGACCCAGAAATCGAACCAGTCTCCTGCATTGCAGGCAGATTTTTTACCAGTTGAGCTACCAGGGAAGCCCATGGGGTGGGAGACTGAGGAGAAAAGAATGATTGTTAGCCTTGGTTGTATAAACATTCTATAATAGGCTTCAGAGTGTATTGGTCCATTTCTAGGGATTTCTCTGGTTTTGGAAATTAAATGTTTATTTCTACCACAATCAGGATATAAACATTAATAATAAAAAAAGCTATTTGCCCTTGAAAATAAAATAAAGATGTATGCAGTTTCAAGTTTCAGCTGTGGTTTGCCCTACTTATCAAAAGTGTTTTGGAATGTCAAGCATTTGCCTGTGATTATCCATCTCATCCCAGAACTAATGAAAATTGCAGAAGAACATTAATTGCAGACGCCTGTCCCTCCTATTAAATACTCCTGATGAATTTACTGCAGCTGCATGTTGTTTTCACATTATTAGAATACACTCTGCATAATATATTTTATGGGGGGGAGTCTTTTCAGCATTTAATTTGATTTAATAAAATGTCCTTATCATGAGGTATAAAATTGAAAATCTTCACATCCTTAGAATTTAAGGCTCTTTACTAACAGTGCATTTTGGTGTTTAATAGCCCCCAAAAGGATGTCTTTTTATGACCTTTTTAAAGTTAAGAATGTTCCTATTTACTGAGAAATAATTGTGCTCAACTTAGAAACTTAAGGGTATTTATCTTTATGGATTCTTATCAGTTACTTCAAAATCTTAATCACAGTAAATCTATGTTTTATTCTCTTTGAGCCAATTAGAATTCAAAATGGATCATTTGTTTTTTAAAGAGAAGTCATGATCACCTAATATTATTAAGTTACTTTTTTAGGGACTTGAAAACTGAAAGATTTAAGACATTTATCAACTTATGGTTTGTACAGGTGATTTAATTTACATTGGCCTTAAGAAAACACGATACTTATTAATAGACTTTAAAAAATCTAAAGTGCCAAATAACTGACCTCTGTAAGTAAGATTTCATGGGAATTAAGATTTTGATAGATAGAATTTCAATTTGCCAGAACTCAGACAGCAGTACATTGCGTGGCTGAACATGATGGCTGGTTTAGAGGTTAAACATGATGGTTATTTAGGCATGTTCATATGGGAAGCATGAGATTCAGGAACTGGAGCTTAGAAACTTTGAATTATGTAATTTAAAAATGGAGATCATCCAGATCTGGGGCAGGAAATGTACAAGACGCAACTAGACCATCCTGTCATACCAGATGGCAAGGAAACTATCAGAGATTATTGGAGTCATGTCAGGGACTCAAGAGCCAACTTGAGGACACTCCCACAAGCCAAAGTTGACACACTTGAGGCATCAATAATGACTGCATTGAATAACACACCAAATATGTTTAAATCCATGAGTTTACAAAGATATAAAAAAGAAAAGGAAAAAAACCTAATTGGTCACCATTGAAATATGCTAATAAAATGTTATTTCTAAAGCTGGCAAGTAAAGGGAAAGAATTAAGTATCTCTCCTGCCTTTTCTGTGTGAATAATACTGCTGGGAAATGAAATGATGGAAAAGGAGATGTTTCTCATTATAGGTGTTGTCCAGATAATGAAGAAATGAGGAAAGAATGATAGAATGTCACTATTTTCCAACCATTATGAATTAATGAATGGGTATAACATCACAAGACATTATGTGCCTCCTGAATGAAGAACACACTATCTGACAGTCAGACTGGGGGTGACACAAGTGAAACACTCAACTCTGGGTCCAAACTTTAAAGGGACACTTAATGTAATTATCTTAAGTGATCCTGCTCTAACAAAGTATCAGAGACTGGGTGGCTTATAAACAACACAAGTTTCTTCTCACAGTTTTGTTAATAGATGCTGGAGTCTACAACCAGGGTGCCAGCATGATTGGGTTCTGGTGATGGCCCACTTGCCTGTTGCAGACTGCTGAGTTCTCATTGTGTCCTCACAGGGCAGAAAAGAGAGTAGCAGAGCTCTCTGGGCTCCCTTTTATAAGGGCACTAATTCCATTCAGGAGGGCTCCACCCAAATGACCCTTCCCAAAGCCTCACTTCCTAATACCATCACATTGGATGTTAGGATTTCAGCATATAAATTTAGGGGGACATAAACACTCTGTACATCACAGTAATCAAGATGAATGATATTTAATTCAATTTTTTTTAAATAAAAAAAAAGTATCAAAATGTGAAACAGGATCTTACAGTGCTGTGCTGAGCTGTATTGAAGCCTTAAGCAAAAGGGTAAATGTGTATGTATCCTGATCACATGTTTATATTTTTTAATGGTTAATAGTTTTCATGAAAATATTAGTGGTGTATCTTCTTGAATTAAAGGAAAGTAAAATTCCACTAAATAGAAAAATAACATATAAAAATAACAAACAACATATGAGTTTTAATACACCTACTTTTCTGTTTTTCAAATTTTTTTAAATTAACATTCTGGGAAAAAATAGCAATTATACATGTACCTAAAAACATGTACACAGCATTGTGCATTTTTGCTTTTTCCTGAGGAGCAGTGTGGCTTGGCAGAGCAGCGATCTATGAAGTAAGTAGCTTCATCTCTTTCCCTCAAATCAAAATCAGATCCAAACCTCTAGATCTAATACAATTTCCAGGAAATATCAATGACATAGGAATGTATTATATAACTACCACAAGGATGCACTCAGCTAAATCTGGGCTGTGAGAAACTCTAGGATAAACATTCTTATTTTTCCTACATTTAATTGCAAGGAAAGAGAGAGAGAGGAAACCTCTAGATCAAAAGGAAGCTTAGGGACATTTCAAATCACAGTGTGTGGGCCTTATTTAGTTCCTCATCCTGACAAGCAAACAAAAAAATTATGTTAAGGCTATTTGAAATTTGAATAGTGACTATATATTTGGTAATGTCAAAGAGTTGTTATATTTTAGGCATGATAATTTGTGATTATGATTAAAGAAAGTCCTTATTTTAAAGAGTATACTAAAATATTTATGAATGCAATGTTATAGTATCTGAGGACTTTTTATCTGACAATACAGAGGGACAAATATGGGATAGAAGTGAGACAGTATTAGGCGTTAATTGTTAAAGAAACAGATTCATGGGGTCCACGATACTGTTATTTCTATATCTGTTAAAATTATTTGTAATAAAAAGTGTTAAGTATATGTATAAAACATGTCCTTGCCTCTCACCCAGAAATCCTGATTCTGTAGGTTTGGGATAGGGGCTTGGCATCAGAATCTTTTTAAGTCCCATAAATGATGTGATTGCATAGCCAAGATTGAAAACCATTGTTTTATGGGCCATTTAAATAAGTTAATATGATTGACCTCTATAGTCATAAGCACTCCATAAAATCTTAGTGATGTCAAGCTTAATCTATTGATACGTCGTGTATTTATTTTTAGTCATGCTGCAAAGCTTATGAATATATGGGCTACATTATGGAAAAAGAGCAAGCATACATGGACGCTGCCTTAAACTATGAGATAGCATGGAAACATGGCAACCAGACAAACCCAGCAGTAGGTGAGTTTAACATTTGAACACTAGGTTTTCACCGGAAACGTGGATTTTATGTGTAAACCTTCATTTAAATAAATTTTATTTTCTTGTTAAGGACAAGATATACATTAACAGCCAACATCCTTTGTCATTCCTGAGAAATAAATTTTACATTCCTAATAGATTATTAGCTACTAACTTATTAGGTATAGTTTGCTGAGATTCAAACTCGACCTCAGTGGCTTTAGAGGACATCTAATCTAATTCTGCCCCTTTGTCTCCCTTCACCCTGTAATTGAAAAATGTAATACTGTGGGAGAAAGTGTTCATTGTGAAAGAAGTGAGAAAAACATTGCATTAAATCAAGTTCTGCTGGTTGCTTTACTGCAGAATTTCTCAAAAGACTCTAAGCCCTAATATGCATTGTGGTGGATATCACGTAGAGAACGTATTTCCCACGATAAGTTGACGACAGAACTTTTTTTTTCCCCTGAGCATCTGGAAACATCATCCTGTCCCAGTGGTAGACTTGGTTTGAGGAAGGCTAGTCGCCAAGGTCCCTAACAGATGGGCGGCACCTGGAATATACTTAGTGACCACTGACAGCCACGTTGTGAGGGAGCTCACCCCCAGGCTTCTCTTTGTGTGGAGCTGAGATCAGCTTCATTGACACTGCCCTGTCTGTTCTCTGGAGCAACCCGCAGAGCTCTTCCCCGCTTATACATAAGGGCCCTCAATTGCAAACTCTCTCATGTCTCTCCTCAGTTTCTCTCCAGACTGTTCTCAGGTGCTTTTTCATTCTTCCTAAGACTTGCTTTCAAGTCTTTCGCCCTCCTTGCTGTCTCCTGGAAATTCTCAAATAGCATTTCCCAAACTTGCTTTGGAATACTGGGTGAGATACTGATAGTTACTTCTTTAAAAAAGAGAGTTGGAAAAAAAAAAAAGAGAGTTGACTGTGAAGAGATTAGATTTCATGGCCAAATAAGTTTGGAAAAGGCCATATTTGGCTATGTCCCTCCTGATCTGTTTTACTAGAAATGAAAAAATTGTTAAGTGTGATTTACGAACGAATTGTATGTATAATGAAGCTTTTTTTTAATGAGGCATTGAGTAGTTGATAATTCAACTCAAGATGACATCTGTCTTTTTAGCATCTGTGTCACGGTAATGACTCAGATTTAATCTACAGTCAGATAGGTCATCTTTAAACTTACTGCTGTCAGTTCAGGACTTCCCCTACTTTTTCTCGGGTCTGTTACTTTACTAGACTTGTTCAGAGCACAGAAACTAATTTGTAGACAGTATTTTTCCTTCTCAGGTTTTGTTCATGTTACAAATAAAGTCAGCTTGTAATATGAAAATTCCTTAAAATCTTTAAAATATATGTAATTCCGATGCTTTATTCCCCAGAAGGAATGCAATTAGAAGTGTAGTTATTTAAATATTCTGTTCCTTCAAAGACCAGCAAATAGAGTCCAGGTCACTCGTTCTTTCATTGTGTTCTCTTTGAACTTTATAGGTGATTTTATCAGCTCCTCTGACCTCTCTTTAAAATCATTTCTCTGTAAAGACATTTCTCTGAGGCTCTCAATTAATTCTTACGGTTTCTTTTTTAAGATTATCATTGCATCCAATACTCCCAGCCTTTCTGGCCAAGTTCGTGATGCATTTTTTTTCATTTGTCAGGAAATCCTAAAAATCATAGTTGTGTTCTTTGCATAGAATTCAAGCCTGAGCACTGTCACTGTAAAAGACACCAAGGAGCCGAGATCCACTGCGAGGAGAACACAGTCGTGTTTCTCTCTTCACAGTCGTTCCCAGGTTATGTGACAGTCACTAGGCTGTTTACACTGTGTTTTTGTTTTCTTGCTTTCACGAGCTCAGGCTCTCTCCCATTTTTTTTTTTTTTTTCCCTGATTACACAGAGAGTTGAATTCTTAGAAGCCTGACAGGTGTAATGAAACTGGTACACACGTTCTTT
This sequence comes from Bison bison bison, assembly GCF_000754665.1. Taxonomy (NCBI): domain Eukaryota; kingdom Metazoa; phylum Chordata; class Mammalia; order Artiodactyla; family Bovidae; genus Bison; species Bison bison. The sequence continues at coordinate 3,295,169 of NW_011495014.1, forward strand.
GCCATGTGTAGCTCTTCATTTCCTCTCTAAAGTTTTTTTTGAAGGAAATGATCTATCAAGTTTGTTTCATTATGACAACTTTGTGCTTCTAATTTAGTGTTTACACAGTTAAAAAAACAAAACATTAGTATTTGTGTGGTACTCTGAAATTTTTTAAAGCATTTCACAAGTATTTAATTTGATCTTTAAATTTACATTAAGAGTTAGCAGGGTTATCTTCCCCATTTTTGGATGCAGAAACTTGAAATTGACAGCTACCGGTGACTTGCCTAAGGGCTCAAAGCTAGTCAGGAAGCCGGAAACCGAAAGTTATGTCCAGGTTTTTTTGGCTCTAGTTTCCATATTTGGCATGACATCTTTAAGTTGTTTTCCTTTTTAAATGTCACAAACTATTTATTATTCTGTTTTATAATTCCTTTCTAATGATATCAAGTTTACCTCTCTGATACTGTTTTCATCTTGGACATTTCTCATTGTGTGTGTGTTTGTGTGTGTGAATTGAATACTATGAATTTTAGATAATTTCTGTTCCTTCCTTCTTGCTACCATGATTGCATTAAACCAATAATTCTTCTAAAACATTGTTTTGAAATTCTAAAAATTTTCTTCAGGGGTCCTTTGATTAAAGTCCAAGAGCAGCATTCAAATGTCCTTTTCATATTTTTAAGTGGTAAAGCAAAATATATTATTAGTTACATATTATTTACATTCTGTTATATCTTACTTATTGAATCTACTTTTTCATCTCCTTATTTGCTTACTACTAAAGAAACTAAGATGAAATTGGCATTCTTATTATAGAACAACAGTTATTTAAGAATGTATTAAAACTTTCTTCCAAAATGTCAGTATTTGGACTTCCCTGGTGGTCCAACTGTTTAAGAATCTGCCTGCCAATGCAGAGGACACAGGTTCAACCCCTGGTCTGGGAACATTCCACATGCTGTGGGGCAGCTAAGCCCGTGCGCCACAACTTCTGAGCCCACGCACCTAGAACCTTACTCCACAGCAAGAGAAACCACCGCAGTGAGAAGCCCACACACCACAACTAAAGAGCAGCCCCTGCTCATCACACCTAGAGAAAGCCCACCCACTGCAGTTACTGGAGAAAGCGCGTGCACAGTAAGACCCAATACAGCCAAAAATAAATAAAGATTTTAAATAAATACTCCTTGCAGTGTGCCATTTCACTATCACATGTGGCTGACGTGGCCGTCTAATGACTAACCCTCTGCCTTCTGAGTCACCCCACTGCTGCACTGCCCTCTGCTCCCCCTGCACTCCAGGCCCATTTGGCTGCTGTGTCTCCCTCTACCACTGGCCTCTCCATGTGCAGTTCTCTTTGCCGAACGGAATTCTTTCTGCCCACCCCCTTGGCCTACATTATGCCTCTTCCTTCAGGTTTCACACATTGCCTGACACCCACCCCAGATCTCTTATTACAGTGCTGTTGGCCTGTGCCATTATTTCATAGCATTTATCTCAGTTTTGAAATCATCCATGTACTTCCGTAATTACTTAAATAACATACGCTCTTTCCTAACAGAATGTAAACCTCAGGAACCAGTTTGCCTGATGTGTTAAGTACATCAGTACTGTGTAAAGGAATAGCCGTGTTATCACTTACTGCTCTGTGATCAGTTTTTACTGTAATCTGAAACAAATGGGACTTTTCTGTAAGTTGCAAAACCATATTTGTGGGATGGCCGGCCATCTTCTAGCCCAGCTGTGGCCCCTTGTTCCAACTCCATTTTCCTTGGTACCTGTTCTCCTTTGTATCACTCCACCTTCCGTTATCTTATCGTTTCTATCATGGTACAGTCATCACCCTGCACTAAGAGTTCTCTAATATTAGCATAAACAAAGGAGGAAGCCAAGAAAGGTAATACTAACAGTGTGCTCTATAAATAAATAATACTATATCATTGCTGGGGGTTTTGTCTTTACAGGATACAAACTGGCATTTAATTACTTAAAAGCAAAAAGATATGTGGATGCAATTGACATATGTCACCAGGTAACACTTAAATTTATATTTCTTAAAATTTTTCAGATGTGCTATTTCCTACTTTTGTTTAATATCAAGTTGTACATGAATAGAGATAGAGGATGTACTGTTTTGGTTCAATGCCTCGTCGGATACATCTGGAAGAAATTACCGGTTTTCAAAGTTTAGAAAATAAAGTTTACTTAAATCAAAAACATGTTTTTAATTAGGCCTCAAATAAGGTTTGCCAATTTAAAGGAGGAGGCTAGACAAGAAGCATGTTAAACAAACTTAATCCTTAAGTCAGAAAATATCCGAAGATTTTTATAGATTCTCCAGGTCATTGTTCTGAATAGAAGTTCTTATGTTTGTGTCCAAGTCTGGTTATTAGAGGATTCAGATTTATAAATTAAAGAGGTATTTTTGTCATTTAGAAGCCATTCAGTTACACTTCTGTAATTGGTTTCTCGACTTCCCTGATGGCTCAGACAGTAAAGACTATGCCTGCAATGCAGGAGAACAGAGTTCGATCCCTGAGTTGGGAAGACTGCTGGAGAAGGGAATGATTACCGACTCCAATTTTATTGCTTGGACAACTCTATGGACAGAGGAACCTAGCAGGCTATAGTCTATGGGGTTGCAAAGCAGCAAACATGATTGAGCGACTGGTTTCTGACTAAATGATCCCTTGCTAAATGACAAACTTTTGAGTTGCAGTTTTAGAATTTGCAATTTCTTTATAAATACATTGTCCCATTGATATTCATACAAGGCATTGTACTAAATATCGTTGGGAGCTCCAAGAAAAGCACCTTAGCAGAGAATTATGTAGTGTACCTTATCCCAGATAACTGTGTCAGCATCATTATAGTGAATACTTGGCTCCAGTGATTGCTGTTGATTACTGAGTCTCTATGTAAGGCAACATTTCACATTAAGGTTAAGGTTATATATTAATTTGTGGAGTTTTGATTTTTCTTTCTTTATGACTACCACCCTACTCTTCAACTCAGTAGACCTGGAAATTTGTATGTTTCAAAATCATTCCAGTACACAAATGTGTACTCCTGGGTAAAAATATCTCTAAGGATTTGTTAAATATCATGCATAAATAGCTAAATTTTAAAAATTATCTTAAATCATTGATCATAATTGTTTTATATAACTGATCTAATAAGGAAATAATTATATTTGTTTTATTTTCCACATGTAGTGGTACATTTTTACCATTTTCATCTAATTACTGTTAATAGAAATGTCACCATGTCATATCTCAGATATCACCTTTAAAAAGTGTTGTTGTATTTGCAATATTATTATAATGTAATCTCAACTGTAATGCCATTGCTAGTAAGTTTTGTGGCTCCCCAGTTCTTGATAATGAATTATAAGTTAAGTTTTTGTTTTATTTTGTTTGTTTTGGCAGGTTCTTGAAGCACATCCAACTTACCCCAAAATCAGAAAGGATATACTTGATAAAGCTCGCACATCTTTAAGACCTTGAAAATTATTTTAACTTTTCAAAGCAAGAAATGGAAAGAATCTGAGTTCTTCCAATACAAAATAGGTTAAGCTAATACTTTGTATTAGAAAGCATACTTTCTCCAGCAGAGGCTGCTGTTGCATATAAAGAGAAACACTGTGTTAAATGGATGTCTTCTGATGGAGAAAGTGAATGAGCTGGTTTATTTAATTGACTCTCTTGATTAGGTGCAGATTTGGTGTTTCTGTGATAAAGATTATAACCCATTTCTATAAAGAATATTTTGTTAAAATCTAGATAGGTAAGTACCCTGTATCTTTTCTAAGGGATATTGTTTCAGGAAATATGTTTAAAATACTATTGGTCTCTGTTAAACATTTTTGTGAAATTCTCTGTTATTTCAAAGGTTTGAGTAAGTTTCCATGTAAATATTTATAAAAAAGAAAACATTTTTAATAAACGTTTTATGAAATTTATGAACTCAAAACACATGGTGAGTTTTGCAAATTCAGGGTAAACTACCCATGTTAACACATAGTATTACAGAAACTGACTTTCTTAGAAGAATATTTTGGAAAAGTATAAAGAGCGTTTGTGAGTTTCCCTTCTTTGTTGAATTGATTCTTCCTGCTTTTAATGCCAATGAGATTCTTTTAAGAAATAACCAGTACCGGAAATTAAATAGGTAGACCTTTATAACAATATTTAACCTTAGCCCAAAGACAAGGTCTTTTGGTGTAACTTTAGACACTGTGACACCTGATAGAGAATATTTTCGGTCAGCAGGGACTCACAAAGCACACCATGTAAAAAGCAACCACATACCCCGCTATCCCTAGCATTCCTGCCCCCAACCTGAGAGAGTTACTTACTCTTTACACTGAATTGAACTTAGCCTTCCCAGATGGCACTAGTGGTAAAGAACCTGCCTGCCAGTGCAGGAGACTCAAGAGATGCGGGTTCGATCTCTGGGTCGGGAAGATACCCTGGACAAGGGAATGGCAACCCACTCCAGTATTCTAGCCTAGAGAAGCCCATGGACAGAGGAGCCTGGTGGGCTACAGTCCAATAGGGTCACACAACTGAGCATCTGAGCACAGCTGCTGCTGCTGCTGCTAAGTTGCTTCAGTCGTGTCCGACTCTTTGCGACCCCATAGACGGCAGCCCACCAGGCTCTGCTGTCCCTGGGGTTCTCCAGGCAAGAACACTGGAGTGGGTTGCCATTTCCTTCTCCAATACATGAAAGTGAAAAGTGAAAGTGAAGTCGCTCAGTCGCGACCCCATGGACTGCAGCCCACCAGACTCCTCTGTCCACGGGATTTTCCAGGCAAGAGTACTGGAGTGGGGTGCCATTGCCTTCTCCGCTGAGCACAGCAGCACACCATAAACCTGATCTTCATAAACTCAATTCTTAGCATCATTCTTAGTGTATCTACATCTACATCTTGGTTTTAAAAATAAAATAAACACAGTCTTCCATTTTAACTGCATTTTCAATAAATAGTTTTTAAAAGTCACTTCCTTTTCCTAAAGTACTTCATGTTTATTTCTTTTGAGTTACATTCTTATTTCAAATCACTTCTCCAATTTCCAGAGTCCTTTTAATTCCAATTATGTGTTATAAGATTTCTAATCATTTTTAGTTATGCTGTTTCATGGAAATGTTTCATAATTAGAGCATTTATGAAATATTTCATGTCTGTTAAAACACTTCCATGTCTTATTACATTTTGTCCTCACAGTCCTATGATACAGATATTATTATCTCTCTTTTACAAATCTGGCCCTGTGACACATTATCTTTCTCTGTAATTTAGGGGGAAAAACTTTCAAACTGAATGGACATTGTTAAGGACATAATACAACAGAATACCCGTAGCAGTTCCAATGAGCCTGCATTGTAGAATGCTAGAAACATGGAAATTGGATGGAGAAAGTAGAACATCTGTTCTCCCAGCAAGACGTTTCCAAATCTGTTTTCCTATCTATAAAATGAGGAGTTTGTGTTTGTTTCTTAAGCAGCCACTTATTCTGCCATTTGTTAGATACTATCCTAGGAACTTTCTTTAAAGTATGTCTTTTATTTCTCAATAAACTCTCTAGAGAAATAATATTTTTCAGATAATGAGATGAAGCTCAATCTAAAATTTGCCCAAGCTCACAGAAAAATTGTCAGAACCTGGATTTCACACCAGCCTTTCCTAAATTGAGATGCTTTCCATAACTAAGACAGACTGTGTCTGTAAGAAACATTCTCTTATCTGCATCTGGCTAGCAGATGAAACTGAGTGTTCTATCACAGAGATGGCGAGGTAATAAGGAACAAGACCTGAATGGAATGAACGTTCTTACAGATGTGGACACTACTAAAGAGAAGCCTGAGTGAGGAGCAGTGTAGTGCGGTGGCTAGGAATGTGGACCTGAAGCCAGACCGTCCTAGGTTTAAAGTTTGACTCTGCTACTTACTACCTTTCTCCAGTCACATAGGCTCTCTGAGCCTCGGTTTTCTCATCCATAAAAAAGCGTATCAGGATAATAACCTTCCTCGGGTTGTTGTTAAGAATTAAATGAGAGAACTTACATAAAACCTATAATGAATCTTACTCACTTAGGCTCTTAATAAATAGCAGCTCTATTATTGTAAACTGAACAGGGTCAAGTAGTAGTTGCAACTGAGAAGAACCTTCACAGGAGAAAAGAGAGCAAGGACAGCGGAGAGACTGACAGGGCCAGTCAGGCCCCTCAGAAGCACAGGCACACAGGAGTCAGGATTCTCATGCATGGTCTCCCTTCCCTTCTTGCCTCTTTGTCTCTCACTCTTCCAACCCCAACTGGAAATTGTGTTGCACTCTACATGCATAAATTTCTCTTCATCTAATTTTTGAACAGACTTACCCTTCCTCTACTGGAATTCTCTCCCTGCTCTCCTCTCCCTAATCCCCAACTCACTGTCTCCAAGCCTCCCTCTCTAGGCTTACTCTCTCACTCAGTTATCAGTTTATTAATCACCTGCTCAGAGGTCCTGTCCGTGTCCACTGACACTCTATAAGGTAGCCATCATGTCAGTCTGTACTCTGTCACGGTATTTAAACCCTCTATTTAGTACTTGCTAATCTCTGATGTTTTTCTTGTGCACATGCCCGACATCACACATCCAGGAAAGCTGGAACTCGAACTGAATTGCTACTTGAAGGAATCAGTTCCCATAGCATGTTCAATGAGAGTTTAGGGTCCACACGTGAGATGGAGAAGGAGGGACACAACACGAATGAAAGAATTTTCTGTGAATCTGGGATTTGAATGCCACCACCCTCAGGATAAGGAAGCGGTTTTAAGTTCAATGTCCTTTGACCTCAGGTCAGCTAGTATGAAGAACTGGATCCCAAAAGGAAATAGCTTTCTTTTCCAGAAGTCAAGAACCTAGAGCAGTTCTGGAAAGAAGGATTTTATGCATGGACAGCTGAGGAAGCTAGGTTCAACTTTGCACTAGGGTAGATAATAGAATCACTATGGAAACCAAAAGACCAGTTAAAACTGCGAGGAAACCTCCTAGTTTGGGCCTGGTGATAAGTGAAGAGCCTTTTAACAGGATCGTGTAACCTGTGCTAGTGCTGATAAAGTAGAAAATGCTATTATTTTTTTGTTTGTTTTTAGTGAAAGATTGGCAACAGTGCAAGGAGAACAGCACATTGATCCTCTGTTGGTAGAAGTGTCATGCACCCTTTCTGAAGGGCAATTTGGTGCTATGAATTAAGGCTTCATCCTTTGACCAGGAAATCTCACTTAGAGAAATACATCATAAGAGACAGAAATTTTCTCAAGGTTTTTTGGTTTAAAAACTGATGAAAGCAAAAAGTTTAGGTTTTATGATTATTGTCAAAACATTCACCATAATTGAAGTGGTTGAATATACTAGTTTACCTGATAATGTGGTCATCAAAAGCCGTTTTCAAAGATTTTTTTTTTTTACTATTCATGTTTTAAAATTTTTTTCAAAGATTTTTAACTGCTGGGTGTCTTACAAATAATAAGTGAAAATTCAGGAAACATAACTTCATATAAAATTAATTTGCATAATAATAATAAGTAGATGTATAGTGAAGTGAAAGTCACTCAGTCATGTCCAAGTCTTTGCAACTCCATGGACTGGAATTCTCCAGTACTCTGCAGAATACCGGAGTGGGTGGCCGTTCCCTTCTCCAGGGGATCTTCCCGACCCAGGAATCAAACCAGGGTCTCCTGCCTTGCAGGCAGATTCTTTACCAGCTGAGCTACCAGGGAAGCTCAAATAGATGTACACATAGATATATATACACATAGACAACACACAACTACTGCAACTAATGCAGTTTTTAATGGTAGTTATGTCTGTGTGATGGAATAGTGATGAGAAATGTGCCATTTTTGAAGTTAACTGCAATGAACACATACCCTGCCCCCACCCCCCATCCCCCCCCAAAAAAGGATGTTTTTTCCTTTTAAAAAAAAGGATCGCTTTCTCAAAGATGAATAGAAAAAAACTAAACAAAAGCTGACACTGACATTGTTTCAACTCTTAACACCCACACTTTACTACTAATGGTTTGAACAAAACCTAATCTGGTTTATTTCAGTTGTCAAAGAAGATTCAAGAAGTAGCAGTTAGAGAAATACTCTGCCAGAAAATGGAAATAGGAGAGTGCTGATAGCAGCACTGATAACAGGAGAGCCCAGGAGTTACTAAGGGAGATGAGAGTACCCCATAGAAATGAGTGAAGAGCGCACTCCTGCAACCACAGGGTAAAATAAATGAGAGGGCTTCCCTGGTGGCTCAGCGGTAAAGAATCTGCCTGCCAATGCAGGAAACACAGGTTCGATTCCTGATCCAGGAAGATTCCACATGCCTTGGAGCAACAAAGCCTGTGCCCTACAACTATTGAGTCTGTGCTCTAGAGCCCAGGAACTGCAACTGAGACCACGTGCCGCAATTACTGAAGTCTGTGTGCCTAGAACCCATGCTCTGCAACAAGAGAACCCACTGCAATGAGAAGCCTGCACACCGCAACTACAGAGTAGTCCCCACTCGCCACAACTAGAGAAAACAGGCAGCAACGAAGACCAAGCACAGCCAAAACGAAATAGTAAAAAAAAAAGAAAAAAAGACAGGAAAACCCACTTTCTGCACTTCCCGTGATTCTAGTAACAGTTTTAATGATGATCCTACCAAACGTAGTTAGTATGAAGCCAGAGGAAATAAGCGAAATCACATGGCCACAATGGTTGTGTGGTATAAGACCTGGGTAGGGTGACCCAACTGACCTGGGAGCAGAGCAGAAGCTAACACTCTGGGTCACACACCTCCAACCGCACCCCTTGCAGGAAGAGGACCCCTTCCTAATTTGAACAAAGTATGAGTGGAAGGGGAGAAACTAGAGACAGGAGAGCAAAATGTTCGGCTGTAGGGCTGAGGGTAAGGGAGCAATAGAGTGATGGCTACAGAAGTTTATGAAAGATTTTTATTTTCTGTTTTTTAAGACAGGATCTATTATACTAGAGTATCTTGGAATATTTATGGGAGAAAGTAGATACTGAAAGTATAAGAAAAGAGGAGGAAGCCTGAGTAGGAAAAGGGGTCCAGGGGGTAGTTTAGAAGAATTAGAGTTTAGAGGGATGTGTGATTTTTGTAAACAGAGTAAAGGAACAAAATCACTGTAGAAAGAGTTATTATATATAAAGGTGGTCCAGGAGCCCTTATGCTAATTGGCTCCATCAGTTTTATAATAATTAAAATGGACTTCGACCTAGAGGCAGAACCATTCCTTCCTATGCATGGAATTTGGGGGCCTCTGTTTCCCTTGGGCTCTGAAGTATTTTTCACTTACTTCCAGGTTCCTGTTTGTGGTTGCTGGGAGTTTGCCTGCCAGATTAAAGGGGGGGTTACTGTAACATCGTAAATCATAGTTATGAGCAAAAAAAAGTGTTACCCACCTTTTAATACTCTTAAGAACCAGATGTTTTCCAGAGAAATGCTTGACTCTACAATCTGCCTTGCAGTGCACATAAATGAATCTGGCATGCTGCCCATAAAAGCAATTTGATCCCATAAATGAGGAAAGCTGAGTAATGAGCAGGTTCTAAATGTCTTCCTTCCGAGTGGTATAACCTTAGAGTCTATGGCAATCTTTAAACCAGGCTGTTTTCAAATAGTGTGTATGTTATTTTTATCTTCAAACAAAATTCTTTTGGCAATGTAAAAGAAACTCTGTTTTTAAAGAAACAAGTATATTTTGAGAAAGTAATTACTATTTGTTTGCTCCAAAGCCAGGCTAGTTTTATTTTTAATTGGTAAATGATGTAAGAAGCTTCCCACCCCGCTCCAAAAAAAAGAGACACTTGAAACACTAAGAACAGGGCTGTGAAGTACGCAGTAGTATCCTCACTCATAATGGGTAATAGGTCCTGTTTCACAGAGAGAGATTAAACCTTTTTGAAAAATACATTAAGCATAACACTGGAGGAAAAAAAATGTGCTAAAATGCTAAGCAGTTACATAAATGTTCTTTTTAAGCAGTTTAGATACTTGAAGTTACTCTAGTCAATGAATGAAAACTCCCTGACATATACTTCCTTGAAAAACTGTTGGCAAATTAACTTAAGTCACATGCTGTAAAGGATAGTTGGAGGGGGATACAGGGATTGGGAAAAGTCCAGAATATTGAGAGTACCCAAGAGCAAAGTTAAAGTGATGGAACACTGACCACATAGATGCTAGGGGAAGAAATGGGACCAATGAGATGTGTCTAGGTCCTGATGTCACTTCTCTGTGCTAAACAAGGGACTCTACTGTCACTTAAGACGTGTAATATCTTTTTGCCTTGTTACTGCTGTTGCCATAGATTTCTTAAAATGTAAATATTCATTATTTTAGTTCCAGTAAAAATCAGATTTTTTCCAAAGAAAGAAAATTTGATTTTTTTTAAGACTTTTCATTTGGAAATCATTTCAAACTTAAAGAAGTTCCATGAATAAGAAAAGTACAAAGAGCACCCACATGCCATTTATCCAGATACTAAAATATTGTTAATATTTTACCTCATTTGCTTCATCATTTGTGTCATCTGTGTGTATACAAATTTTATACATATGTTTGCACACGCACATATACATGTCTATGCATTGATTTTTTTTTCTGAACATTTTGAGAGTAAGTTGCCTACACCATACATGCCTCTGTACTCCTAGGTACATCACTGCATATTCCTGAGAATAGGAATATTCTCCAGTATAATCACAGTACAGTTATGAACACCAGTTAGTTCAAGATAAATACAAAACTTTTAATCTGCCACTCTTTACTGCCAGCTGATCCAGTAATAATCCCTTACAGCATCTTTTCCCTCAAGTTACATTCTGGGATTGGGTATTACATGTCATGTCTTTAGTCTTGTTTAATCTAGAGCATTTCCACAGCCACTTTCTGCCTTTTATAAAACAGCCATTTTTGAAAATACAGTTCTCTGACCGCCCCCCTTTTAAGTCTGAGTGTTCCTGTGTTTTGGGTGTGTCTGATATTTCCCTGAGATTGAATCTGAATTGAGCATTTCTGGCCATAATAGTGTATAAGTGAAGTGATGTCCTCAAGGTGTCACATCTGGAAACATACATGTCCATCTGCCCTCACTGGGGACATTAATTTTGATTCCACAAGTCACATTTTTCTACTATATAGTTGTTTTTTCCCTTGCAACTAATAACCAATTTTTGAGGAGACATTTTCAGATCATACAAATATTCTGCTCCTTCAAAAATTTCCCCTAGATTAGTATGATTCCTGCTTGATCTGATATTCACCACGATGATTACAAATAAAGACATTCTAATATCACTACCTTCTCTAAATATTCCAGTCAGTCCTTAGAATTTACTATAAGCAAGAGCCCGTTCCTTATTATTTTTTACTTATTTAATTCATCTAGTATTTACTATCATATGTGTTCATGAGTTCCCATTTTTTCAATGGTTCATAATTCATTAATGCCTTTAATTATTTTGGTGCTCAAATGGTTTCAGATTTGGCCAGCAGAAGCCACATCATTTGTCTTTTTTTTTTTTTTTTAAAGAACTTTCCTACTTTCTAACAACAAAATATCCCAGCTTCAACTTCTAATTACCCTGTCCCAGCCTGCAATCAGCCATTTCTCTAAGCAGCCCTGGTTCCCTTGAGTGGGGCAATGTATTAGAAATCAAGATCTTAGTGCAAAGTGTGTTCACTGCCACTTTGGATGAAGTGCTTCTAAACCCTTTCAGCAAATAGAAAACATATGCACGTATACATGTGCATATATATATGTGCATATGTGTGCACACGTGCACATACATATATACGTGCATATACAGGTGTAAAACACACATACTGAAACATTTTAGAAGTCACAAAATTATACCAACTCTTCCAAATCCAATTTATCACCATAGGATTCTTTCTGTGTTCCCCAAATTTTCATTTGCATGTCCTTTCTTCCACAGTGAGACCCTGAGTCCCAACAACTTCATCATATTTGTTCATTTCTTCAATCGAGGAAATAATTTCAGAATTGCTTCACCCTAAGACTCACAAAAAACAAATATACTGAAAAGAATTCAGAATTTGACAACATATTTTAAAATGTTACCATAAGCATTTCCCAGTGGTATGAAGTATTTTAAAAATCAAACTGAATAATTTATTGATGACAGGAGAGTGTGTTCTGCTCCATAGACCAGCTTTGCAGATTCCTTCCAAATATTCATCTACTTGCAAAATAAATACTGTACCTTCCCACACCAACCAGTGTCATATTAATGAAGCCTTGGCAGGAAAAAGAGTATGAGACTGGAGCTTAAGCAAAACATCATGTGCTGAGGATTGAGAGGTGAAGTGTTTTTGTTTCTCAATAAAATATGTAGTAGATATATATGACTATAAATAGATTTATTTTTTGTTTGCCCTTAGGTATTTTCAGACCCTTTGCTGTGATGGTTTACATGACAGCTATAGACATCTCTAAAAACAGGAAAATTTTCTTCTGAGACTGTTAAACAAAATACTAGTTTCTGGTTTATAGCAACTAACACCATTTCCCCCTCAACCTGCTTTTTCAAACTGCTGCCTTTTTTCTTTTTTTCATTGAGTGAATTGTGGTCATTTCTTCAAAAAGTCAGATTTATTTCCCCTATTCTTTATTTTTGTATTTACATTTTATATCTATTTTCTTGAGTCCTACAGCCTCACAAAATAGTTTCGAATAGCAGAGCTGCAGAGATGATGGGGAGGTCAGCTATGTTAATTTCAAAGCGCCCCAGTCTTCCATGTGGGGTTGCCTAGCAACCCATCTCTCAGGCCTCCTTTGTGGATGTGAGAAGAGGAAGCAATTCTCCTATACACTCTCAAGCCGAGATGGTTTTTATAAAGTGAAAAACCTTTTGCAAAGGCTCCAACACAACCCCTGTCTCCTTTTCGGCTCACTTTGTGCACTTCACACATGATGAGAGAGATATTCCACCTTTTGATGTTTTAGATCTGACACATATAAAACAGAGCTATACATGCTACAGTCAAACAGAGAAAGTGACCTGTATCCCTATGTTAAATTGAAGCACATTAATTAAATCGCTCGTCGTCCCCTTTCTCTTACATGAAAGCATACTTACCCCTCAAGTTCTAAAAGCCAGTTATGTTAAATGAAACTGCAACTGCCTGCTGAGCATCAGTTACCATAGCGACGTGAGGCGGGAGTGTTTTCCGCCTTTAGGCACAGGATGGCTGAAGTGTGTTCAACCAGGGACTCAAGCAGCATGTTGACTAGAAATCAGACATCTGGGAAGAGCCTCCTCTATTCCCTTTTCTCCACACTAACTTGAAAAAATAACTAACCCCTCTGCTATTCCCTAAGCTATTAGCTTTTTAGAAGTAAACTTCAGTGGGTGGCAGAAGTGTCCTACCTTAGGGCATATAGGAGAAGGGAGAACAATGACACATGCCAGGAAAGCCAACGTGAACAGCTGAGCCACGTTGAGACGAGTGCTATATAAGATATGCTGACTTTTCAGACACTCTGAAAATACACAGCGAAAATAACAGCTAGAAATCCATGCATTTCCACATTGTAACAACACTGACATACAATTTTTGAACCATTTGTGATTCCCTAATATTTTGTGGACTTCCCAGGTGGCTCAGTGGTAAAGAATCCTCCTGCCAATGCAGGAAATGAGGGTTCGATCCCTGGATTGGGACGATCCCGTGAAGAAGGAAATGGCAACCCACTGCAGTATTCTTGCCTGGGAAATTCCATGGCCAGAGGAGCCAGGTGGGCTACAGTCCATGGGTTTACAAAGAGTTGGACATGACTTAGCAACTGAGGACATGCATAACCTTATTTTCTAGGCTACTGATGCTATTCAGCAGAACATTATGATTCAGATCCATATTGTTTTGTGAAGTCTTTATAACTGAGAGTTAAATCATGTATAAAGCAAATGTCCCATTCTCACTTGCCTCCAATTATGGCTGAGAAAAGGCAGGCAGTAGAGCATTTGAGGCTTTGAGGTCAGACAACCTGACTTTGCATGTTTTGCCACTTATCAGTGTGATTTGGGGAAAGTTTCTTTCATTGCTTAAGTCCCAATTTCCTAACACTTAAAAGGGGACTGAAAAGACAATTGTTGACAGAATGAAATAAGAAAACATATGTAAAGTACCTGGCATTGATAAGGGTTTAAACACTGATAGCAGGTGTTATGAGCTTAGCTTATCAAACACAGCATTCAATCATTACTGAACACCTGGGCCGCACCCAGAAGTCTGTTTGATGTGCGATGGATAATAAGGTCCAGTCAAGAAGAAGGCAGGCAAATTGGGGATGCCCACTGGCAACCCACTCCAGTGTTCTTGCCTGGAGAATCCCAGGGACGGGGGAGCCTGGTGGGCTGCCGTCTGTGGGGTCGCACAGAGTCAGACACGACTGAAGCGACTTAGCAGCAGCTGCCTGGTTATCCACCCTGCGGGCACTCCAATTTGGTGCAGCATTCCCGCCAATATTCTGTCCATACTAATATGGCACTCCTCATAGTTTGCCTCCAGGGCCAGTTTTATAGGGTAAAAAGTCTTGCTTCTACTTTACAGTTAAATTTTGCTATTCTAACCAAACAGGTGTTTCCAGCACCTTCAGTCTCCGTATTCCTCAGACTGGAGATTGCCTTTCATGGGCAAAGTTGAAACAACATGTGACCACCAAAGAAAAACTTCCAGAAGATCTACCAAAGTGCCTATTCTTGGGCTCTCTTATCTGGCAACAGAATATCTTCTGGTGATTTATTAACAAATTATTGACATCATTCTTAGAAAACATAACCTGTGAACAATTCAAATCACTTAGTCTTACTCCTTTATTCTAGACATAAGGCACAGAGTTCAGGGACACTAAAGAATTTATCTGAATCATATGCAGATATACCTATACATGCACACATGACACTACGCAGACATGCGCACACACTTGTGAATACACACACATATATAAAGAGAATAAATTCTATAGACTTTTTTCACATTTGCCTCAAAGTTAATTCCAAGCTCTTCATTATTCACAGTGATCACAGTTTGCTAGAAATAGAAACCAACATAAGATGTCCTGAGTTAAGGGTAAACTTCCAAGGATCATGAGGCTTACTAAGGTCAACATTGAAGCTAAGAAGCAGGAAGCACCTGGAACCAGGACTGAAATCCGGGCAGGACTGTCAACCTCTGCTGCTTTGGCCGTGTCTGTATCCACATCCTTCAATACTCACTGAAGACCGATTCTGCACCGGGCAAATTGAACCCTCACTACACAGACAGTCAGCTCTCACAGACGTTTCACTGCTCCTGTCCATGTTACAGATTTAGCCACATGCAGAGACTCAAGTATAAGTCCCTTAATCCAGCCCCCACCCCACTCCGGTGAGCAGGGAGGCCACCCAGTGCAACAGGTCACCCTCCGTGCCCAATGGATCAGAACACTGCTGAGCAGACAACCCCACGGGCTCCTCAACAAGCACGTCATCTGATCCTTTTGCACCTCTCCCTCCACAGGACTTAAGCCAATATTCAAAAAAAAAAAAAAAAAGGCACCCAGGCACTAGCATAGATGACCAACTATACAAAATAGCACAAATTTTAGTTTTAAAAAGTAGAGAAAATAACACATAAAATAATTTTCAATGTGATGAATTACTTGTTCAAAATCATAATTCTTCCACCTGTTTTCTTTCTACCAGACTTATACTGTACCGGGCTGTACTATTTCAGTTTAACCAGGAAATTAGTGGAGAAGGTACTGCTGAGAGTCTCAGTAACATGATAACTGCCCAGGCCAGTACATTTCCAAGTCAGGGAGAAAGCCACCATAAAGACCCCTACTTCTCCAAATTGATTAGTACACAATTACAAATATGTTGATGTATACCAAGACTTCTGACCTTTATATTCCTTCCTCTGTGCAAGGTGGCTCTTACACTTACACATTATACTATTATCAGATAAAAGGAAGTCATTAACTACTATCCCAGCTCATGGGAAAGACAGGGAGATGCTGGAAGGGGAATCAACCAGGCTGGCTCCATTTAGGCCTGAAGGATTACTTGTTACACTACCCCATTAAGTCCAGGACTCCCTCACCCCTGCCCCACCACCTTCTTTCTCTTGAGCTTGTATATGTCCTGGGGCATTGTGAGGTGAGAAGAAGTTAGAGACACAGCAAAATGTAAGGCAATGGATAGGAATCCTTTTCTCAGGGAGGACCCAAACAAGATGTCAGCTGATGGAGCGAAAACTTCAGGAGAAGCAGAAAACAAGTACAGCTAACTGAGCCCTCAGGGACAGGAGATGCACATTTGGATAAAAGCTAAGTTTTCCCAGGATGTCTCTGCTCCCATGAGTAGAACTATATCTTGTGAGCACACACCTGGGCAAGAATATTGCAAGGTTGCTCAAGGTCCCACCTGCATAGCTATAACCACCTCCCCTTGCCTCCTTTCCCTCACTCCCCCTCCTCATGGTCCACTGGAGAAGGGAATGGCAAACCACTTCAGCATTCTTGCCTTGAGAACCCCATGAACAGTGTGAAAAGGCAAAATGATATGACACTGAAAGATGAGCCCTTTAGGTCGGTAGGGGTCCAATATGCTTCTGGAGAAGAGCAGAGAAATAGCAACACAAGGAATGAAGAGGCTGAGTCAAAGTGGAAACAATAGCCAGCTGTGGTTGTATCTGGTGGCGAAAGTAAAGACCAATGCTGTAAAGAATGATACTGCATGGGAAACTGGGATGTCAGGTCCACTAATCAAGGTAAAGTGGAATTGGTCAAACAGGAATTGGTAAGAGTTAACATGAACATCTTAGGAATCAATGCACTAACATGGACCAGAATGGGTGAATTTAATTCAGATGACCATTATACTATTGTGGGCAAGAATCCATTAGAAAAATTGGAGTAGCCCTCATAGTCAACAAAACAGTCCCAAATGCAGTACTTGGTGCAGTCTCAAAAATGAGAGAATGATCTCAGTTTGTTTGCAAGCAAACCATGCAGCATCACAGTAATCCAAGTCTATACATCAACCACTAATGCTGAAGAAGATGAAATTGAACAGTTCTCTGAAGACCTACAGGACCTTCTAGAACTAATACCAAAAAAAGACGTCCTTTTCATCACAGGGTACTGGGAATGCAAAGGTAGGAAGTCAAGAGATATCTGTAGTAACAAGCAAATTTGGCCTTGGAGTACAAAATGAATCAGGGCAAAGGATAACAGAGTTTTGCCAAGAGAACACACTGATCATAGCAAATACCCTCTTCCAACAACACAAGACATAGCTCTACACAGGGACATCACCAGATGGTCAATACTGAAATCACACTGATTATATTCTTTGCCGCCAAAGATGGGGAAGCTCTATACAGTTAGCAAAAACAAGACCGGGAGCTGACTATGGCTCAGATCATGAACTGCTTATTGCAAAATTCAGACTTAAATTGAAGAAAGCAGGAAAAACCACTAGACCATTCAGGTATGACCTAAATCAAATCCCTTATGATTATACAATGGAAGTGACAAATAGATTCAAGAGATTAGATCTGATAGAGTGCCTGAAGAACTATGGATGGAAGATCATAACACTGAACAGGAGGCAGTGATCAAAACCATCCCCAAGAAAAAGAAATGCAAAAAGCAAAATGGTTGTTTCAAAAGACCTTACAAATAGCTGAGAAAAGAGGAGAAGCAAAGGCCAAGGAGAAAAGCAAAGATACACCCATCTGAAAGCAAGGAAAGATAAAGCCTTCTTAAGTGAATGAAGAAATAGAGGAAAACAATAGAATGGGAAAGACTAAAGATCTCTTCAAGAAAATTAGAGATACAAAGGGAGCATTTCATGCAAAGATGGGCTCAGCAAAGGACAGAAACAGAAAGGACCTAACAGAAGGAAAAGAGGTTAAGAAGTTGCAAGAATACACAGAAGAACTGTACAAAAACGCCTTGCTGCTGCTGCTAAGTCGCTTCAGTTGTGTCCAACTCTGTGTGACCCCATAGATGGCAGCCCACCAGGCTCCCCCGTCTCTGGGATTCTCCAGGCAAGAACACTGGAGTGGGTTGCCATTTCCTTCTCCAATGCATGAAAGTGAAAAGTGAAAGGGAAGTTGCTCAGTCATGTCCGACTCTTCGGGACCCCATGGACTGCAGCCTACCAGGCTCCTCCGTCCATGGGATTTTCCAGGTAAGAGTACTGGAGTGGGGTGCCATCGCCTTCTCTGCAAAAACATCTTAATGACCAAATTAAGGTCATTAAGATAACCATAAAGATGTGATCAGTCACCTAGAGCCAGACATCCTGGAGTGTGAAGTCAAGTGGTCCTTAGGATACATTACTACAAACAAAGCTAGTGGAGGTGATGGGATTCCAGCTGAGCTATTTCAAATCCTAAAAGATGATGCTGTTAAAGCATTGCATTCAATAGATCAGCACATTTACAAAACTCAGCAGTAGCCACAGAACTAGAAAAGATCAGCTTTCATTCCAATCCCCAAAAAGAGCAATGCCAAAGAATGTTTAAACTACCATATACTTGCACTCATTCACATGCTAGGAAAGTTATGTTCAAAATCCTTCAAGCAAGGCTTCAACAGTACGTGAACAAAGAAATTCCTGATGTATAAGCTGGATTTAGAAAAGACAGAGGAACCGAAGGTCAAATTGTCAACATCCGTTGGATTATAGAAAAAGCAAGGGAGTTCCAAAACATCTACTTATGCTTCATTGACTATGCCGTTGTATGGATCAACAAACTGGAAAACCCTTAAAGAGATTGAAATACCAGACCATCTTACTTGCCTCCTGAGAAACCTGTATGCAGGTCAAGAAGCAACAGTTAGAACCAGACATGGAACAACAGACTGGTTCAAAACTGGGGAAGGAGTGCATCAAGGCTGTATATTGTCACCCTGCTTATTTAAATTCTATGCAGAGTATATCATGTGAAATGCCAGGCCGAATGAAGCAGAAGCTGGATTCAAGACTGCCGGGAGAAGTATCAATAACCTCAGATATGCAGATGATACCACTCAATGGCAGAAAGCAAAGAAGAACTAAAGAGCCTCTTGATGAAAGTGAAAGAGAGTGAAAACTTAAAAACTGTGAAAAAACTGGCTTAAAACTCAACATTCAAAAAAAGAAGATCACAGCATCCAATCCCATCACTTAATGGCAAATAGATGGGGAAACAATGTAAACAGTGAGAAATTTTATTTTCTTGGGCTCCAGAGTTACTGTGGATGGTTACTGAAGCCATGAAATTTAAAGATGCTTGCTCCTTGGAAGAAAAGCTATAACAAACCTAGACAGTGTATTAAAAAGCAGAAATACCACTCTGCCAACAAAGGTCTCTATAGAGAAAGCTACAGTTTTCCAGTAGTCATGTATAGATGCGAGAGTTGGACTATAAAGAAAGCTGAGCGCCGAAGAATTGATACTTTTGAACTGTGGTGCTGGAGAAGACTTTTGAGAGTCCCATGGACCGTAAGGAGAACAAACCAGTCAATCCTAAAGGATATCAACCCTGAATATTCACTGGAAGGACTGATGCTGAAGCTCCAGTACTTTGGCCACCTGATGTAAAGAGCTGCTGCTGCTGCTGCTGAGTCACTTCAGTCGTGTCTGACTCTGTGCGACCCCATAGATGGCAGCCCACCAGGCTCCCCCGTCCCTGGGATTCTCCAGGCAAGAACACTGGAGTGGGTTGCCATTTCCTTCTCCAATGCATGAAAGTGAAAAGTGAAAGTGAGGTCGCTCAGTCGTGTCCAACTCTTTGGGACCCCATGGACTGCAGCCTACAAGGCTCCTGCGTCCATGGGATTTTCCAGGCAAAAGTACTGGAGTGGGGTGCCATTACCTTCTCCGTAATGTGAAGAGCTAACTCACTGGAAAAGACCCTGATGCTGGGAAAGATTGAGGGCAGGAGGAGAAGGGGGCAATAGAGGAGGACATGGTTGGATGGCATCATCGACTCAATGGATATGGGTTTGAGCAAACTCTGGGAGATAGTGAAGGACAGGGAAGCGTGGCATGCGGCAGTCCATGGAGTTGCAAAGCGTCAGTCAGCACTGAGCAACTCAACAAGAAAAACAACCCCTACTCATATATACACGGTGCTTTCCTCTCTCTTCTTGTTTGTCCCCATCCTAGAATCCCTTCCCTTGCCTGGAATGAAGCCCTGCTCTTTTCTGTTTCTGTTCAAGATACTTTCCTGACGCCCCAAATTCTCTTGTTTTGGCTTCTAGCCAAAGTATTTTGTCCTCTTTTCATCTGAAAGAAAGTGAAAGCGTTGTGTCACTCAGTTTTGTCCGACTCTTTGTGACCCCTATGGACTGTAGCCTGCCAGGCTCCTCTGCCCATGGGATTTTTCAGGCAAGAATACTAGAGTGGGTTGTCATTCTCTTCTCCTGGGGGTCTTCCTGACCCAGGGATCAAACCTGGGTCTCCTGAATTGCAGGCAGCTTCTTTACCATCTGAGCCACCAAAGAAGCCCTCTTTCATGTAACTAATCTAAAAAAAATCTCTTCAGTATTCAGATTTTCATGTTAAAGCTTGATGGCACTTCAGACTCCAAATCTAATCAATGACAAGAACAACAAAATGTCTACTTTTGCTCAAGTAGCAGGAGGATCTTAAACTCTCAACTCTGTGAGTAAAGCAAGGAAAGAAGAAAACCAGAGCAGTTGGTTCTGAACTAAAATTGTAATAGGAAATGAATATCTACAGTTCAACCAAAAGGTATCTCTTAAGAATCAGAGAAGTAAAAAGTGTGCTTTGAAGAGTTCTTGTGTCATGCTGGCCTTGTTACATCAGTCATTCCTCTCCTTTCATGTGGATCGATGGGCGCTGCCTGTCCTGGACTTCCATCTGTCACCAGGAGAATCAGACCATCTGGAGTCGGAACAGATCATCAATCCTTCCACACATTCAAGTTATTTTTTTAATTTAAAAAATGTTATACAACCGAGAAGACGTTATCAGATTCCTTTGTGGTTCTGTCTAATTTCTGTTTGGGGTCCATGACAACTCAGAGTGATGTGAGTGATGCCATGATGTCAGGGCAAAAGCTGTGCCTTAGGAGTCTATTAGATTCCTATTGCTGTAGTAACAAATCACCACAAACTGAGGGCTTGAAACAACACACATTGATCATCTTACACTTCTGTAAAATCAGAAGTCTAAAACAGGTCCTGTATAAGGGTTTAAAATCAAGGTGGTAGCAGAGCTGTGTTTCTTTTGGGAGGCTCTAGGCGAGTTGTTCCTTGATGTTTCCAGCTTCTGGAGACTGCATGAGTTCTTTGGCCTATGGTCACATGACTGACCTTTGCTTCTATCATCACATCTCTTTCTGACTTTCCTGCCTCCTTCTTGCCCTAATAAGAACCCTTGTGTTTATGTTGGGCCCACCCACAAATGCAATAATCTCTGCATCTCAAGATCCCTAACTTGATCACATCTACAAAGTCCCTTCTGTCATGTAAGCTAACATATTCATAGGTTTTACGGTAGGATATTGGTATCTTGGAAGGGTGGGGGTGGATTTTTCTGCCCGCCACGTGGTCTGACAATCAGAGGCTTACTTCATGAAAATCAGAAAGCATGATTTCCAGTCCATAATTAGGAATTTCAGTAGAAGAGTGCATGGGGGTTGTTAGTGTCTGGGTTTGACCTTGGCTTACTTGACTATTGTCCCAAATCCTGGCCTAGAACCATAGGATGTTACAATGAAAAGCACTGGCTTTCAATTATACTAACCTGGGTTCTCATCTCCACCACTTAGGAATTCTGAGCACGTGGGCAAGTCCCTCAGCTTGTCTGAGTTTCCATTGTCACCTGTCCTCTGGGATATTTTAGGAAAAAAGACTCAGAGACTTGCCTGCAGGAGTCCTCTTGAGGCTAACACTGTTATGGGATTGAGGGAAGCAGGACTGGACTGGGATGAAGTCAAGAGACAGGTCTCAGCTGAGCCCACAGGGACTGTGGTGCTAGGTGACCCTTCAGCCTTGTCTTCCTGTGGGGCAAACAAGCCAGGCATTGATACCACTTACCATGGCTTGAACTAGGGTGAGTTGAGGGAGGTCCTCGCCTCAAGGACAAAATTTAGGGGTGCCAAAAAACTCAGTAACTGAGGTAAATAATATTTCATTGCACTATTAAAAAAAAATCTAAACTAATGCAAAATTGTGCCATGAACATATTGAATAAAGACAGAATAAGTGAGGGAATTCCCTGGTGGTCTAGTAGTTATAGGCTTCCCTGGTGGCTCAGATGGTAAAGAATCTTCCTGCAATGCCAGAGACCCACGTTCAATCCCTGGGTTGGGAAGATCCCTCGAGAAGGGAATGGCTTCCAGTATTCTTACCTGAAGAATTCCATGGACAGAGGAACCTAGTAGGTTACAGTCCATGGGGTCACAAAGAGTCAGACATGACTGAGCAACTAACATTTTCACACTAGTGGTTAGGGCTCCACACTCTTACTGCCAAAGGCCTAGGTTTGATTCCTAGTGAGGGAACTAAGGTTTCACAAGTCATGTGGTGTGGTTCCCCCACTCAGAAAAAGGGAAAAAAAAAAGAATAAGTAACAGAGCTGTGCAGGGTTATATTGGAGCCTCAGATAAAAGGAGGAATCAGTTATTACTGATATTGTCTCTATTTAAAATTGTGATATTTTGAGTAGTATGGATTCTTTTCATTCTTGATTTTTAAAAATAGTGCATTAAAATATCATTTATCTTGATTTCTGAGTTTTTTGACACTTTATTAAATATAGCATTGAGGCTTATTCCTCACTTTGTTTCATCCTCCTCCTGGCCCTGTGTAGTGTGGGGGCTGCTCTTCACCTCCCCTTAGGAAGGGAGACAATCTTAGGTCAAGGATAATTCCTGGAGAGGGGCTTAGGTGTGAACCATTTGCAGCCACCACTCCTGGCACCTGGGGAAAGAAATACCTAGATTCTGAATAGGGAGAGGGAACCAGCATCCACTGGTGGGATGATGACACCTATCTATAAGGAGATTGCATTGTCATATAGTTTTCCCTCATTGGGACAGAAAGACAGCCAGGCAGCAGTTGTTTGATTACTAAAGCTCATTGTTTCAGGTGCTAGTGAATATGTTCACAGCCAAATTTGGCCTGACCTCTTCCTTCTACCTTCCTAGGAGCCAATCATCTGAGTGAAAGGTCTAGATTATTTACTTGGATCTGAGACTCCAATTAATACTACTGTAAACATATGATTTTGATTTTTGGTTAGAATTGCTGAGCAAATATACCAAAGTCAAACTTCTCTATCCTGTGGCCAGATCAGACCCTTACCCCCTGGACAGCCTTCTTAGACTAGTGGTCACAACCAAGTGGTGAATAGGGATAACTCTTTCCTTGCTACAAGGAAAAATTTATATAGAGATATACAGACAAACATAGCTATCCCTCAAAGCTCTACTAAATGTAGGATCATGGATGCCATGTGAATGTAGCCTGTAGTCACCATGTTCTTGAAGTTTGTTAACCTGGCATGAAGTAAATACAGAGATTTTTGTCTTTATCCAAAGATTGCATGCGTGCTAAGTCACTTCTGTCATATCTGACTCCGTGCAGCTCTATGGACTGTAGTCTGCCAGGCTCCTCTGTCTGTGGAATTCTCCAGGCAAGAATACTGGAGTGGGTGGCCATGCCCTTCTCCAGGGGATCTTCCTGACCCAGGGATCAAACCCACATCTCTTATGTCTCCTGTATTGGCAGGTAGGTTCTTTACCACTGGTGCCATCTGTGAAATCCTTATTCAAAGATTACTGATTCTCAAAACAGTAAGGGTTCTATAACCCCTGGGGGCTGTGTCAGAATCCCCTGAGGAAGGTGTTAAACTGAAGTCCCTTCTCAACTTCCCACTGGACTAACAGCCATAAAAGGAGAAATCAACAGTAACACAATAATAGTGGGGGAATTTATAACACTCCATTTTCATCAATGGACAGATCATCCAGACAGAAAACCAATGAGTAAGACTTCCCTGGTGGCACAGTAGATAAGAATTCACTAGCAAACGCAGGGGACACAGGTTTGATCCTTGGTCCAGGCAGATTTCACATGCCATGGGGCGTGCACCACACGCTCCACAATTACTGAGCCTGTGCACTCTAGGACCCATGAGTCACAGCTCCCGAGCTTCGTGCCCACATGCCCTAGAGCCTGTGCTCTGCAACAAGAGAAGACACTACAATGAGAAGACCACGCACCACAATGAAGAGGAGCCCTTGCACATCTCAACTAGAGAAAGCCTATGCATAGCAATGAAGACCTGGTGCAATCATATACATTTTTAAAAGAAGAAAATTAATGATGAAACACAGGCCTTAAATGACACATTAGATTAGATGGACTTGATTGATATTTGTAGAGCATTCCATCCAAAAGCAAACATGTTCTCCTCAAATGCACCAAGTACATTGTCCAGGATGGATCACATGCACAGCCACAAATTGAGTCTCAGTAAATTTAAGAAAACTGAAATCATACCAAGCATCTTTTCTGACCACATGCTGCTGCTGCTGCTGCTGCTGCTGCTGCTAAGTCGCTTCAGTCGTGTCCGACTCTGTGCGACCCCATAGACGGCAGCCCACCAGGCTCCCCCATCCCTGGGATTCTCCAGGCAAGAACACTGGAGTGGGTTGCCATTTCCTTCTCCAATGCATGAAAGTGAAAAGTGAAAGGGAAGTTGTTCAGTCATGTCCGACTCTTAGCAACCCCATGGACTGCAGCCTACCAGGCTCCTCCGTCCGTGGGATTTTCCAGGCAAGAGTACTGGAGTGGGGTGCCATTGCCTTCTTCAACCACATGCTAGGAGATTAGAAATCAACTACAAGGGGAAAAAAAAAAACTGTAAAAAGCACAAACAAGTGCTAAACAATATGCTACTAAACAACGAATAGATCTCTGAAGAAATCAAAGAGGAAGTTAAAAAAAATACCTAGAGACAAAGGAAAATGAAAGCATGACAATCCAAAACTTATGAGGCACACCAAAAACAGTTCTAAGAGGGAAGATTAGACTAACACAAGCTTTTCTCAGAAACCCAGAAAAATCTCAGATAAATAACCTAAAGTAACTAAAGAAGAACAAGCAAAAACCAAAGTTAGTAGAAGGAAAGAAATCATAACAATCAGAGCAGAAATGAATGAAATAGAGATGAAGAAAAAAAAAGATCAATGAAACTAAAAGCTTGTTCTTTGAAAAGATAAACAAAACTGATAAAACTTTAGCTAGACTCATCATGAAGAATGAATGAGTAAAAAATCAGTAAAAGTAGCAATAAAAAACGAGAAGTTACAATGGACACTACAAAAATACAAAAATCACAAGAGACTGCCACAAGCAACTGTATGACAATAAAGCGGACAACGTAGAAGATATGGACAAATTCTTAGAAAGGTACAATCTCCCAAGAATGAACCAGGAAGAAATATAAAATATTAACAGCCCAATCACAACTACTAAAATTGAAACTGTGACTTAAAAACTTCCAACAAACCAAAGTCCAGGAAAGGACCAGATGGCCTCAGAGGCAAATTCTATCAAACATTTAGAGAAGAGTTAACAACTATCTTTCTGAAACTATTCCAAAAAATTGCAAAGGAGGGAGCACTCCCAAACTCATTCTATGAGGCCATTGTCACCCTGTTACCACAGCCAGAGAAAGATGCCACAGAAAAGATAATTACAGGCAAGTATTGCTGATAAACATAGACACAAAAAGCCTTCAGCAAAAATTAGCAAACTGAACGTACTGTATTGTACATTAAAAGGATCATGCACCATGACTAAGTGGAATTTATCCCAGGGATGCAGGCATTTTTCAATATCCATAAATGAATTAGTGTGATATACCACATTAACAAATTCAAGAATAAAAGTCATATCATCTCTATAGATGCAGAAAAATCTTTTGACAAAATTCAACACCCATTTATGATAAAAACTCTATGGAAATGGGCATAAAGGAAACTTACTTCAACATAATAAAGGCTATATATAACAAACCCACAGCTAACATCATTCTCAACGGTGAAAAGCTGAAGCATTGCCTCTAAGATCAGGAACAAGACAAGGATGTCCACTCTCACCACTTACACAGCATAGTTTTGGAAGTGTTAGCCTTGGCAATCAGAGAAGCAATAAAAAAAAATCCAAATTGGGAAAAGAAGTAAAACTGTTACTATTTGCAGATGACATGATACTATACATAGACAATCTTAAAGATGCTACCAGAAAACTACTATAGTTCATCAATTAACTTAGTAAAGTTGCAGGATACAAAATTAATACACAGAAATCTCTTGTACTTTCATACACTAACAAAAAAGATCAGAAAATGAAATTAAAGAAACAATCCCACTTACCATCACATCAAATAAAATACTTAGGAATAAACCTAGGTTTCCCAGGTGGAGCAATGGTAAAGAATCCACCTGCCAAAGCAGGATATGCAAGAGAGGCAGGTTAGATCCCTGGGTCAGGAAGATCCCCCTGGAGACCTTTCCACTTCAGCAGGAAACAGCAACCTGCTCCAATATTCTTGCCTGGAAAAGTCCATGGACAGAGGAGCCTGGTGGGCTACAGTCCATAGAGTCAATGGGCTACAGTCCAAAGAGTCACATGAGTGACTCTTATCACAACAACAAGGAGGCAAAAAAACTGTATTTCAAAAACTATAATACACCAATTAAAGAAATATAATATTAAAAAAACAGATGGAAAGATACACCATGTTCTTGGATTAGAAGAATCAATATTGTGAAACTGTGTATACTACCCAAGGCAATCTACAGACTCAATGCAATCCCTATCAAACTACCAACGGAGTTTTTTTTGCAGAACTAGAATAAAAATTTAAAATTCATATGGAGACACAAAAGACCCAGAATAGCCAAAGCAATATTGAGAAAGAAAAACAGAGCTGGAGGAATGAGGCTCCCTGACTTCAGACTACATGAAAAGCTTAAGTCATCAAAACAGTATATTACTAGCACAAAGATAGAAATATAGATCAATGGAATTGGATAGAAAGCCCAGAAATGAACTCATGAACCTATGGTCAATTGTTCTATGACAAAGGAGACAAGACTAAACAATGAAGAAAAGACAGTCTCTTCTATATGTGACGCTGGGAAAATTGGACAGCTACACATGTAATAAATTAGAACATTCTGTATCACCATACACAAAAATAAACCCAAAATAGATTAAAGACCTAAACATAAGACCTGACGTAATACTCAGAGGACAACATAGGCGGAACACTCTTTGACGTGAATCACTGCAGTGTCTTTTGATTTATCTCCTAGAGTGATGGCAATGAACAAATGGGGCCCAATTAAACTCAAAAGCTTTGACACAGCAAAGGAAACCATAAGCAAAAGAAAAGACAACCCACAGAATGGGAGAAATTATTTGCAAACAATGTGATCAACAAGGGGTTAATCTCTAAAATCTACAAACAGCTCTTGCAACTCACTATCAAAAAACCAACTCAACCAAAAAATAGAAGACCTAAACAGACATTTCTCCAAAGGATACATACAGATGGCCACGAGGCCCATGAAAAGATGCTCAACATAGCTAATTACGGGAGAAATGCAAATCAAAACTACAATGAGACATTGCCTCACATCAGTCAGAATGACCATCATCAAAAAGACTACAAACAATAAATGCTAGACAGGGTATGGAGAAAAAGGGGCCCTCTCACACTGATGGTGGGAATGTACTGGTACAGCCACTATGGAGAACAATATGGCAGTTCCTTAAAAACTAAAAGTAGAGTTACCATATGATCCAGCAGTCCCATTTCTGAGCACATATCCAGAGAAAACTAAGATTCAAAAGGATACACACACCAATGTACACACACCATTGTTCACTGCAGCGCTGTTTACAATAGCCAAGACATGAAAGCAACTTGGATATCCATCAACAGATGAATGGATACAGAAGATGCATGACATATATACAACGGAATATTACTCAGCCATTAAAAAGAATGAAATAATGCTTTTTGCCACAATATGAATCAACCTGGAGATTATCATACAAAGTGAAGTCAGAGAGAAAAAGACAAATATTATATGCTATTGCCTATATGTATAATAAACTTATTTACAAAATAGAAAGTGAGTCACAGACTTAGAAAACAAATTTATGGTTATCAAAGGGGAAATATGGTGGAGGTGATAAATTGGGAGCTTGGGATTGACATATACACATCCCTATTTTTAAAATAGATAACCAAGAAGACCCTGCTGTAGAGCAAAGGAACTATGCTCAGCATTCTCTAATAACCTAAACAGGAAAAGAACTTGTAAATGAATAGATACGTATGTATGTATAACTTGATCACTTTGCTGTATGCCTGAAACTAACACAACATTGTTAATTAACTAAATATTTTTTTAAAAAACTTTCCATTAGAGAGGGGTTCTAGCACTTAAATGGTCTCTGAGAAAAGATTTCGTGATTACTTAGTGAGTCACTGTCAGTGATGGGAGAATAACATGTACATCAGGTTTACTGAAACATAAAATGACAAGAACCACTCTTATAAATTGTTGACACAAGTGTGCATGAAAGGAAAGTGGCAAAATTTTGCAGAATTAACTGACATGCGTAGTGGCATATGAGAAATAGAACTTCAGCTTTTTCATGAGCCAAATTTAAACAGCTATTAATGGTATTGAGAGAGCACGTGGTTTGTGGAAACAACCTTTTTTCCCAGGCTTAATGAGATTTTTAATTTTTATATGTTAGCTGAAGGGTATATTTTAATAATCCCCCTGCCACATTGCGAAATGAACATTGTTGACACTGCCTTTTGCTTCTTGATACTAGTTCGGTAGCTTTTTACCTTCTCCTCCTCCTCCTTTAAATAACTTCCCATCCTTACTAAAGCAAACATTACATTGATTGTGATGAAAGAAGCAACAGACTTTCTGGACACTGTGTACTCTTCAGATAATGCATCTCTACAATGAATCACTTTTTCTAATTTTGCAGATCATTTAGCAAAGTGCACATCCTAAAATGGATCCTATAAATGGTTTTTCATCTGTGAGCTTATTGTATTTCCTTTAGACATTTTTCTATGTGGCTTTAACATCTTCTAGGGTAGGGTGGAGATAGTTTATATTTACTTTAAAATATTCTCTGTGATTGCTTTTTAAATCAAGCAGTCACTTCTCCTTCCTTGTGATAATCATTTCTTTTATGAGCTGAAAGGGATTTTTGTTTGTGGTGTTTTGCTATAATCCTAGTTGATAATACAGTATCTTCATTGTTGCTCAGTGCATAAGTCTTTGAGGTTTCAACTATAGTCAAATCATGAGGAGTTTTCATCACAGCCACTGATGAAAACTCCAGCTTTTTAGCTGATCTTTGGAACAACATTATGTACTGCCTTTATTATAATGTCGGAGCTTTCCTGGTGGATCAGATGGTAAAGAATCTACCTGCAATGCAGGAGACCCAGGTTCAATCCCAGAGTTGGGAAGATCCCCTGGCGTCACAAAGAGCTGGACATGACTGAGCAACTAACACACACACAGATACATTATAATGTCAAGTGATGTGTATCTAGGTGATCTGATGATGGAGGTTACACTTTATAATCATCCTTGGAATACCAAAGATTTATTTTCTACTTGTTCATTAGAGAGGAAAAAAGAAAATATAAAATGAACTAATTGAATAGTCTACATGACAGTTATCTTTTTGTATTTTTCTCTCTGTACCTTTCTAATTTAAACCAAGATAGTATAAAAGCCCACTCACATTTCACATGTAATTTTTTTTAAAAAAGCAACTCCTTTTATACATCAAGGGAAAGAAAATTCAGTATTTTCAGAAACCTAGCAAGAAATTTGAAACTTAAAATATTACAGAGAAGTTTCAGATAAGTTAATCTTGCAAGTATTAAATTGAAATAAATTACAAAATAAATTATGATAACAGATTAATTGTTGACTTTAAAGGTAGAAAATGTAAGGAGGATGGTTTGAATTTAATGAAGTATAGATACTTTCATTACTGTCATATTATGGCTTTCCATAATAGTGGAAATTTAATAGTGGCTTTCCACTGTACATTCTTAAATCATTTAAAAAATTACTTTAAATTTTTAATTGTCATTATAGTCCATCTAATAAATATATCAGAAAACAAATTTAGGTATACATTTATGTTTGCATATACCATCATTGAAAAGTTTTTTATAATTACTACAGAATGTATCAAGTATAGATTATTTACCTTCTGCTACAAATGATAAACTGATCTGATTATGTTTGACAATTTTCTTCATGAAAATTATCACCTATAAATATATTGGTGATCTTGTCTGAATGTGGCTCAGAAATATTCCTAAAGGCTTGTCACTTTTAAAGGAATGGGGTTCTTTTGTGGGGGCTATGACCTATAAATTTATAATACAATATATGTGACAAGTATAATGAAGATGTTAAATTTACACAAAAGTCTCATCTCAGTATGCCATCAGGGTTGACTGCCCATTATTACTTAATAACACTGAAGAAATGAAGGTAGGAATTAGAAGATTATCTTCTAACATTTTGTACCCCTTTCAGGAAAATAACCTGAAAAATGAAAAAGGATCTTCCATTAAAACTGGTTTAAGACATTATTGGATTAGAAGGGAGTGAGTGTAGGAGCCCAGCATACTGCAGTTTATGCTTTCTAGACTTTGTGTCAGTCTCCTGTGTCCCTTCTGATTGTGTTTACACAGTGAGAACAACTGGTGAAGGCATTCAGCGGTCCTCACACTGTTTGAGTGGTCACTGGATTGAATGGACAGTGCATGACACGGCGCAGAGCCCAAATGACTCAAGCCTTCCTTAATTCTAACCATTGCATTCCTGCAAAGAGCGATGGTGGCTGATGCTTAAGGGCGACTAAGTTGGGAGAATGCAGACCAATTCAGAAATGGTTTCACTGCGTGGTTTGTTTCCAGCCTGAGTAGGCAGTTATATCTTCTTTCATACTGACTAAGTGGGACCAGATGGTTACTACTATTATTTTCTTTTATTTGTAAAAATGAAATAAAAATGTTTACTAGTTAAGGTTCTCTTGAGGATTAAGGAAAGGGAAATTGTGTGTATTTACACAATACCTACCAGGGATAGAGTACTGTGTTTGACATATGAAAGGTTTCTGTTGGCAGGTTGACTTTTAAGTACTGTCAGCAGCTTTAGAGGATGTCCAAGGAAAATTAATGATTATGATTTTGATACAATTCTGCTGCTAAGTCTATGGATGTAGTCTCATTCATAACACTCTGTATCTGGAGAGTAGCATTCTAATGAGAAAAAAAAAATCTAGGAAGTTCTATTGCTGTCTCTTCAGATTAAGTAATATTTGTATTTTCCAATGCTAAATTTGGCTGTTGCTGTAACTAGGTGAAAATAATACTCAGATTTTGGTAGCCTCTAAAAATTTTGGCATTAGCAGAAGACAGAAAAGAAAAAAAATTTACTTTGAACTCACTTGTAAAATACAAGAACTGTACAATAAAATAAGTATTACTAAAATTCTAAAATTCTATTGCTTTTGGTTGATCACTTTGTAGAATGAAATAAACTATGAACTCCAAATGAGATACACATATCTATTCATAGATAGAAAAATCCTTAATAAAAATTGTGACAGTTTGATTTAACTAATTTTGAACAGAAAGGATACCACGAAGCTTTTAGAATTTTCCTTGGGTGTTTGGGGACACACACACACATACAAATAGGGGAAAATAACCTCTCTCCATGGTGGTCATGAAGTCCATGGACTTTTTTTTCCCACAGGAGAGAATGTGACTGCAACAGTCATGGGGATGGCCAAGGAAAGGGGGGATAGCTAAAAGCATTGTGGCAGAAAGAAGTAAGAGAAGGCAGAGAAAGAAGATACCAATGAACAGCACACTGAGTTTATAAACATGTTGAAGTTTAGGGCTTTCATTATCTCCTAAAAGAATAAACAAGTGAAGTAACTTCTCATTCACTTTATTTTTTTTTCTTGTTTATCTACCTGCTACTTATCAAAATAGGCAAAAAATATTTTGATATGATGACATTTATTATGGGACTGCTGCTGCTGCTGCTAAGTTGCTTCAGTCATGTCCAACTCTGTGCGACCCCATAGACGGCAGCCCACCAGGCTCCCCCGTCCCTGGGATTCTCCAGGCAAGAACACTGGAGTGGGTTGTCATTTCCTTCTCCAATGCATGAAAGTGAAAAGTGAAAGTGAAGTCGCTCAGTCGTGTCCGACTCTAATGACCCCAGCGACCCCATGGACTGCAGTCCACCAGACTCCTCCGTCCACGGGATTTTCCAGGCAAGAGTACTGGAGTGGGGTGCCATTACCTTCATTATGGGACATTCTTCCTCAAATTGTAGCCAAGGGTGATTAATCATACTGAAGGCAAGGTCGTGTATATTTTCTGTTTTGTTTGATTTGTTTTCATTTGTTTATTTACTCATTTATCATTTCTAATTCATCTAGAAATTCATTTACAATTTCAGTCTAGTGTTTCTGAAACACTACACTGAAATTACATTCTGAGCCTGATACCTAAATAATATCAAATGTGTATGACTATTTGGAAGGGAATGCTGCTGTGAAAATGCTGCACTTAATATATCAGCAAATTTGGAAAACTCAGCAGTGGCCACAGGACTAGAAAAGGCCAGTTTTCATTCCAATCTGAAAGAAAGGAAATGCTGAAGAATGCTCAAACTACCACACAATTGCATTCATCTCACGTACTAGTAAAGTAATGCTCAAAATTCTCCAAGCCAGGCTTCAGCAATATGCAAACCGTGAACTTCCAGATGTTCAAGCTGGTTTTAGAAAAGGCAGAGGAACCAGAGATCAAATTGCCAACATCCGGTAGATCATCAATCAAAAAAGCAAGAAAGTTCCAGAAAAACATCTATTTCTGCTTTATTGACAATGCCAAAGCCTTTGACTGTGTGGATCACAATAAACTGTGGGAAATTCTGAAGGAGATGGGAATACCAGACCACCTGAACTGCCTCTTGAGAAACCTGTATGCACGTCAGGAAGCAACAGGTAGAACTGGACATGGAACAACAGACTGGTTCCAAATAGGAAAAGGAGTACATCAAGGCTGTATATTGTCACCCTGCTTATTTAACTTATATGCAGAGTACATCATGAGAAATGCTAGGCTGGAAGAAGCACAAGCTGGAATCATGATTGCCAGGAGAAATATCAATAACCTCAGATATGCAGATGACACCACCCTTATGGCAGAAAGTGAAGAGGAACTAAAAAGCCTCTTGATGAAAGTGAAAGTGGAGAGTGAAAAAGTTGGCTTAAAGCTCAACATTCAGAAAACTAAGATCATGGCATCTGGTCCCATCACTTCATGGAAAATAGATGGGGAAACAGTGGAAGACTTTATTTTGGGGGGCTCCAAGATCACTGCAGGTGGTGATTGCAGCCATGAAATTAAAAAACACTTACTCCTTGGAAGGAAAGTTATGACCAACCTAGACAGCATATTAAAAAGCAGAGAAATTACTTTGTTAACAAAGGTCCATCTAGTCAAGGCTATGGTTTTTCCAGTGGTCGTGTATGGATGTGAGAATTGGACTATAAAGAAAGCTGAGTGCCAAAGCATTGATGCTATTGAACTGTGGTGTTGGAGAAGACTCTTGAGAGTCCCTTGGACTGCAAGGAGATCCAACCAGTCCATCCTAAAGGAAATCAGTCCCAAATATTCATTGGCAGGACTGATGCTGAAGCGAAACTCCAGTACTTTGGCCACCTGATGTGAAGAGCTGACTCATTGGAAAAGACCCTGATGCTGGGAAAGATTGAGGGCAGGAGGAGAAGGGGATGACAGAGGATGAGACGGCTGGATGGCATCACCAACTCGATGGACGTGAGTTTGAGTGAACTCCGGGCACTGATGATGGACAGGGAGGCCTGGCGTGCTGCAGTTCATGGGGTCACAAAGAGTCGGACACGACTGAGTGACTGAACTGAACTGAAATAAGCTATTCCTAGTAACTTATTACTTGGGAAATCAGACTGACCATATAAATCAAAACAACTTCAATGGTGTGCCCTGCCTTGTTAAGCTGGGTATCCACACGGACCTGAAAGCACAGGTTCCGTAGCTTTGGTTGGAGAAAATGAGTGGGATGCGCCATGAAATCCAGGCTGAAGGGCTCTTTTGACTGTTTATGCAGAATAATGATCTACCACAAGATTGCTTAGCTCAAATGGAAAATTTTCATCAAAAAGATTCTCTTCCATTAAGACAAGACTAATGCACAATTTTAACACCTTGCCAAAACATTAGTCATTGTGTTTTCTCCAAGCACAAATCTAAGAAATTACCCACTTTATTTTTAGAAACAATTTCCCTCTATTCCCCTCAGGTTTTGAGAGTGCCATTATGATGTGGCTCCTCTCCCAATAAAAAGTACCCATATTTTTTTTTTTATTGAAATATCCCAGATTGATGTAGGTTCTTTGGCCAATAACAATAGAGCTTCATTCCACAGCATTTTAGTTCTTTTGAGGACCTCAAGGGCTGAGACATGAGTTAAACATACCCTTTAGTTCATAATGAACAACCGTTAGTCTGGTCAAGGACCCTTGCTTGCTTTCTTTCACATGTGTTTTCAATTCATTCCTGATTACCCTCCCCCCAACCTCACATCCACTTTCCCCTTGCCTACAGATGGCCATTTTAATGAGTTTGATGTTGTTAAATATGTAAATATCTTTGAAAAATACAGTATGCATGTTTTAATTTATGTAAGTGGTATTGTAACAGACCTAATTCTGTCATACTTTGTATTCACTCAGTGCTATATTTTTTAAGATGGTGCTATGTATACCGATTCATTGCTACTAATCACTCTGTGTTATTCCACAGAATGTATCCAACACATTTTACTTATTCATTCCTGTAATAATAGATCTGGATTGACACCTAGCTCCCAACTCCTACAGACTAGGTAGTAGAATCTAGTGCTGGGTCTGGAATATGCACGTGCTAAATTTCTCCAAGTATTGCAAACTGATCTCATCAGTTCTGAACAAATACTAACCTAATACAAAGTTTCCCACATCTACCTAGCACTTGGTATCTTTTCAAGTTCTAATTTTTACCAATTTGATGAGTATAAAGGGACATCCCATTTTGATTTGTGCTTCTCCGATTACTGGTGAGGATGGCCATTCTACTGTATAATTTTTTTTTAAATTTTTATTTATTTTTGGCTGTGCTGAGTCTCCATTGCTGTGCAGGCTTTTCTCTAGTTGCAGCGCATGGGCTTCTCATTGTGGGGGCTTCTCTTGTGGAGCACAAAGTCTTCAGTAGCTGCAGCCCCTGGGTTCCAGGGCACAGGCTCAGGGGTTGTGGCACATGGGCTTAGTTGCTCCCCAGCATGTAGGATCTTCCTGGGTCAAGGATCAAACCTGTGTCTCCTGCATTGGCAGGCAGATTCCTTATCACTGAGCCACCAGGGAAGTCCTCTACGTATACTTATTAACCATTTGGAGTTCTCATCTGCAAATTGTCTTTTCACATTTTCCCAATATTTATATATATATTTTTTCCATAGCATATTTGGGCTTCCCAGATGGTGCTAGTTGTAAAGAATCCACCTGCCAATGCAGGAGACATAAGAGATTCGAGTTTGATCCCTGGATGAGGAAGATTCCTTGGAGAAGGGTATGGCAACCCACCCCAGTATTCTTGTCTGGAGAATCCCATGGACAGAGGAGCCTGGCAAGCTACAATCCATGGGGTCACAGGGTCAGACACGGCTGAAGTAACTTAGCAAACAAGCATAGCATATTCACATTTCTAATATGAAATGATAGAAGTGAAATAGGACAGTTGTCTGTGCGTCCTTGGGCTTAAAATATGGCATGAAAGTTGGAAGTCAGATTATTAGGGGGAATTTCCAGATAGTGAAAACTGGTAAGTATAGATTTGAATCACAATTTCACAACTTAATTGCTGGCTGACTTGGACCAAAGTTCTTTCTCTGTGTGTGTCTCTGGTTGTATGTGTGCTTGTGTGTGTGTGTGTACACATTGGAGTCTTATATAAAGGTAACACGATCACAGGAGTGACACCTCATCACCTTTGCCATATTCGTTGGTTAGAAGCAGGTCCCAGGTCCTGGCCACAAACTAGTGGTAGGAAGTACGATACATGAAAGTGTGAACCGTTGGGGACAGAAATCATGTGGGGGTTAGTGTGTCACCTTAGAGTGGCAGACACCCCACATGCAAAAGACACATGAAGTATACATGAGGAACTCTCTTGGCTTGTATTACATACTCTGTCACACTTACTTGTAAATCTTCAAACTTTGTAAATTAGGGAACTACTTAATTCTTTACATTCACTGTTAGCTTTAATTCTTGTTCCTGAACATACTTTCAAAAAATTCCATTTTGTCATCCCAATTTCTTCACACATCCCTCTGTTTTTGCTCCGTTTCTTCTTTCATTTTGCAGACATTTATTTAGCCCTCTTGGAGAAGGCAATGACAACCCACTCCAGTACTCTTGCCTGGAAAATCCCATGGACAGAGGAGCCTGGTAGGCTGCAGTCCATGGGGTCACTAAGAGTCGGACACGACTGAGCGACTTCCCTTTCACTTTTCACTTTCATGCACTGGAGAAGGAAATGGCAACCCACTCCAGTGTTCTTGCCTGGAGAATCCCAGGGACGGGGGAGCCTGGTGGGCTGCCATCTATGGGGTCGCACAGAGCTGGACACGACTGAAGCAACTTAGCAGCAGCAGCATTTAACCCTCTTAATGGTTCCAAACACTATTTTAAATACTGGGGATACCCTGGTGTAAAGAAATATCCAGTGTCATCATGTTCACAGAGTTTATGGATTATAGGAAACTGAAATTATAAATGACAACTATAAGACAGTGTCACAAATGTAATCAGCCAAAAAGCCCAAGGTCATGGGCAGGCATGTAGGAGGAATACCCAAACTGTTCTGGAGGGGAAAGGAAAAGCTTCTGAGGCGGTGACCACAAGATTTTAGTTAAAAACCTAGAACAGTAGTAAAATAGCAGGATGTCAAAGTCTATACTGAGGACCAAACATTCTTAATGACCTAAACAGCAAGCTGAATTGCTGTATTTTCATCCATCTGTTTGAAATTATAGCTTAAACCTCAAACTTTCTTAAGTAAATAGAACTACCATATGATCCAGCAGTCCCATTCCTGGGCATATACCTGGAGAATATCATTATTCAAAACGATGTATGCACCCCAGTGTTCATTGCAGCACTATTTACAACAGCCAATACATGGAAACAAGCTAAATGTCCACCAACAGAGGAATGGATAAAGATGTGGTATACACACACAAACATATATATAATGGAATATTAGTCATAAAAAAGAATGAAATAATACCATCTGCAGCAACATGGATGAACTCTGGCAAGCTACAGTCCACAGAATTGCAAAGAGTTGGACACAACTGAAGTGACTTAGCACAGATGGACCTAGAGATTATCATACTAAGTGAAGTCAGACAGAGAAAGATACGTATCATGATATCACTAATTCGTGGAATCTAATTGTTTTTTACCTGTACAAATGAACTTATTTACATAACAGAAGATTCACAGATGTTAAAAACAAACTTATGGTTACCAAACAGGAGGAATCAAAGGTGTGGAAAGATAAATCAGAAGCTTGGGATTAGCATATACACACAGGTATACGTAGGCCACCAACAAGGACCTACTGTATGGCACGGGGGACTCTACTCAATATTTGATGATAACTTATATGAGCAAAAAACCTGA
The DNA here is from genome assembly GCF_000754665.1 of Bison bison bison. NCBI lineage: Eukaryota > Metazoa > Chordata > Mammalia > Artiodactyla > Bovidae > Bison > Bison bison. Next base: position 3,333,117 of record NW_011495014.1, read on the forward strand.
AAAAAAAAGAATATATATTCAGTATATGTATAACTGAATCACTTTGTTGTATACCTGAAAGTAATACAACATTGTCAATCAACAATACTCCAATAAAATTTTTTTAAGATTAAGTACATCAGCTTTTGTGATGCATTAGTAAAAGTGAGTCTATGAACAAACTCATAAAGATTATAATATTGTTGAATAAAAGTTGTTATTATCTAAACCTAAGTCAAAACTCTTTACTTCTCTATGGCTCAGTTCTCTCATTTATAAAACAATTTGGGATTAGTCATTTCTAAGATATTTGTGTGTGTGTGTGTGCTTGCTAGGTTGCTTCAGTCATGTCTGACTCTGCAACATAATAGACTGTAGCCCATCAGACTCCTCAATCCTGGTTCTAACTTCAGTGATTCCACAAGTCTGTTGACTTTAGAATGGCATTATTTAAACAGGAATGATGGTGCTAGAGGACACTTTAGCTGAGATCCAAGCCCATGTCAGCCAGTCCAGGTAAGACCTCCATCCACTAGCAATATCTTTGTGTGAATTATCATAAGGCTCCCCCTTCTGGTGGATACTTTATAGAAAGGTGTCCTTTCTTCAAGGCACAAAGCTTTTTGAGAGCAGTGAAGGTTGGGTTCAGGGCCTCAGAGGCTCTTGGTGGAGTGGAAGAAGTATATGATTGTACTGCTGCTGCTGCTAAGTCGCTTCAGTTGTGTCCTACTCTGTGCGACCCCATAGACGGCAGCCCACCAGGCTCTGCCGTCCCTGGGATTCTCCAGGCAGGAACACTGGAGTGGGTTGTCATTTCCTTCTCCAGTGCATGAAAGTGAAAAGTGAAAGTGAAGGTGCTCAGTTGTGTCCAACACTGTACTGAGTTCAGTGTTATTTCTGACCCAGTTAGAACCATTCAAAGCTCCAGCTTCACAAGAAATCAGAGATATAGTGGAAGAAGCGGAGAAGGCAATGGTACCCCACTCCAGTACTCTTGCCTGGAGAATCCCATGGACGGAGGAGCCTGGTAGGCTGCAGTCCATGGGGTCGAGAAGGGTTGGACACGACTGAGTGATTTCACTTTCATTTTTCACTTTCATGCATTGGAGAAGGAAATGGCACCCCACTCCAGTGTTCTTGCCTGGAGAATCCCAGGGACGGGGGAGCCTGGTGGACTGCTGTCTATGGGGTTGCACAGAGTCAGACACGACTGAAGCAACTTAGCAGCAGCAGCAGCAGCAGTGGAAGAGGATTAGACGGTGATTCGTTGCCTGTCACAACCCACCTCAGATCCATGTTAAGTTCCTGAACACTCCAGTAGAAGAAGTAAGGTACACTTGGACTTATTTTTAACAACGGCACCTAATGTTTTCAAAGGTACAATTATGTGTTTGCATTTAAAAAAATCTATTTCTGTAATCCTTACCTAATCTTTTCTCAGGCTCTAGTGTTATCACACTTAAAATCTGTAATGGCAAAATTATGAGATTTACAATGAGAAGGGTAGCATCCATAAAAGTAAATTTATCATTTTCCTCTTCTGAGTGACAGTTCTGGTCACAGCCCCTCCTCTGCCCCAGAGCCCTCAGTCAGCTTCAGTCAATACCCTTCTTAAAACCCTCGTCAAACCCTTGTCAGCTCCTCCTAGGGACTTATTGCCCACCACACCCTGTGATTTCTCTCTCCAGGGCAGGTTGTGTCACGGATTGCCTGGTAGCTATTCAGGAGTAATTAGGTTCATTTAAATCCTCACTGGTCTCAAAGGCCCAGTAAGCCCCACCCAGCAAGTATCTCTCCTTCCCATAAGGGTTCACTTAGGTTCTCAAATGTCCTTAGAAGCTAAATGCCTTCTTAGATGCCTCACCAGTTGGCAAATGGATGGACTGTGTTTTATGCTCAGTTTTGGCACTAAACTGGGTAGTCATGGCCAGGGTGACCCTGGACAGTCTGACAATCCTCCCAGAACATGACACCTGTTCCTCCATAAAACAGAGCCCAGGTGAGGTCTTTAAAATTAACGTATAAGATGAGGAATATTATATATAGTGAATAATGTTTTATATATTTATATACAGGGGTAAGAAATCACTTCTCTGACAATATCAATTTATTAAGATTGAGGTAGGAAAGATGGCCAACTTCAATTATCATCATTATTGAGTTTAACAGATTATATTTATTACTCCTTCCCTGTGTACCAGACATTTCGCAAAGTACTTCCCTGAATTACCTAATGAAATCTTCACAATGCCAAGAAGTTGCTACTACTACTATTTTAAGGACAATCTCATTTGTTTTGCAACTAATTTTACAAAAGTTAATTAATAAAAAAATGTTTAAATGACTTCCAGTGCTCAGTTGCTGAGTCGTGTTCAACTCTTTGCAACCCCATGGACTGTAGCCTGCCAGGCTCTTCTGTCCATGGAATTTTCCAGGCAAAAATACTGGTGTGGGTTGCCAGTTCCTCCTCCAGGGGATCTTCCCAACACAGGAGTTGAACCTACATCTCTTGCCTCTCCTGCATTGGCAGGTAGATTCTTTGCCTCTAGCACCACCTGGGAAGCAAAATGACTTCCTAGAAGTTGTTTAAAAATGAGCTAAATGGATATATATTGCCATGAAAAGATGTTCAAGAGATGTTAAGTTGGAAAAGAAAATGAAACCAAGCTGTTGCAATTTTTTTTTCAATTTTTAACATCCTGCAAAAATAATTCCATCTTTTTTGTAAAGATACATTGTATATCTGATTGCACACAAAAAATAGATTTACTCACAAGAAATTATTAACTAAAATTTTAATGTAGTTAATTCTAAATATGGCACGGAAAAGATTAGGAAGGGGAGGGACTCTCCTTTTTTAATTTACTCAAGTCTTGTAATTTAACTACAAAAACTACATGGATTTTTGTAACAAAGACCTTTTTTAAGGTAAAAATAAATGAATAAAAGATGTCATAGTCTTGTCAAGTTCTAAGCATTTTCTTCATACAACCCAGGTGAGTATTTCTTCCAAGTTTTAAAACATCAATATGATGAAAAGCATATAAATATTCATAATTGATAAAAGCTGACTAAATCTAACCAAAGTAAAGAAGTCTGCTTCTATTTTTTAACTGGCCTAAATAAACTGATCCAAGCAGAGTTTTCTGGAAGTCATCTAATTCTCTGTAATAATTTAATGATGATGACGACAATTATGACCAACATTTATACAGTGATTTTCAGATTTACAGATTAAAAATCATGTTCCCTTGCATTTCATTCTATTAATAACAGCAGTCATCTTGTATTAGGTTCAGCAACAAGTTTCAAAAAGTAAATAACAGCAGTAGCACAAGCAAAACAGAAATGCAAGACTTCCCTGCTGATCCAGTGGTTAAGAATCCTCCTGCCAATGCAGGGCACATGGGTTCAATCCCTAGTCCCAGAAGATTCAACATGCCACTGGACAACTAAGCTCGGCCCCTAGGGCCTGGGAGCCACAACTACTAAGCCTGTGCATCACCAGGACTGAAGTCTGAGTGTCCTAGAGCATGTGCTCTGCAGTGAGAAGCCACAACAATAGGAAGCACCATGACTAGAATGGAGCCCCTGATTGCTGCAACTAGAGGAAGCCTGGGCACAGCAGTGAAGACCCAGCTCAGCCAAAAGCAAATACATAAATAAACTAAAAATATAAACGCATTTCTTTTCTAAAAGCCTGGGAAAATAATCTAGGGCATTTGTGGTGATGATCATAAGAGACCCCGATTCCTGTTCTTTCTCTGCTATCCTCAATACACAGCTTCTGTCTCATTGTTTAAAATGACTGCTTCAGTTCCATCCATCATACCTGAATTCCAACTTGCAGAAAGGAACAAAGGGAAGGAAAGGTGCATCCTCCCTTTTATAAAGATACTTTCTGGAAGTTTCAGATACAACTGCTGCTGCTGCTGCTAAGTCACTTCAGTTGTGTCCAACTCTGTGAGACCCCATAGACGGCAGCCCACCAGGCTCCCCTTTCCCTGCGATTCTCCAGGCAAGAACACTGGAGTGGGTTGCCATTTCCTTCTTCAACACACGAAAGTGAAAAGTGAAAGTGAAGTCGCTCAGGCGTATCCGACTCTTAGAGACCCCATGGACTGCAGCCCACCAGGCTCCTCCATCCATGGGATTTTCCAGGCAAGAGTACTGGAGTGGGGTGCCATCGCCTTAGCACACCTAGTAAAGTAGTGCTCAAAATTCTCCAAGCCAGGCTTCAGCAATATGTGAACCATGAACTTCCTAATGTTCAAGCTGGTTTTAGAAAAGGCAGAGGAACCAGAGATCAAATTGCCAACATCTGCTGGATCATCGAAAAAGCAAGAGAGTTCCAGAAAAACATCATTTCTGCTTTATTGACTACGCCAAAGCCTTTGACTGTGTGGATCACAATAAACTGTGGGAAATTCTGAAAGAGATGGGAA
>NW_011495014.1:3337946-3338944 GCF_000754665.1 Bison bison bison
TTTTGAACTGTGGTGTTGGAGAAGACTCTTGAGAGTCCCTTGGACAGCAAGGAGATCCAACCAGTTCATCCCAAAGGAGATCAGCCCTAGGTGTTCTTTGGAAGGACTGATGCTAAAGCTGAAACTCCAGTACTTTGGCCACCTCATGCAATGAGTTGACTCATTGGAAAAGACTCTGATGCTGGGAGGGGTTGGGGGCAGGAGGAGAAGGGGACGACAGAGGATGAGATGGCTGGATGGCATCACTGACTCGATGGACGTGAGTCTGAGTGAACTCCAGGAGTTGGTGATGGACAGGGATGCCTGGCGTGCTGCAATTCATGGGGTCGCAAAGAGTCAGACTCGACTGAACTGAACTGAACTGAACCAAAAGGTCAACTATCAAACTTTGCTTTTGGACTGAATGTTCATTTGCTGCGTTAGTTATTCTGCTTACCAGGCATAAACAAACACTCTATGCATGTCTACTTCTGGTCAATACATAGTTTAAATGTAGGAGCTTCTAAAATGAATTATATTATTTCCATCTAATACCAGTAAAAGTGATATTCAGTAAAGAATAATAGGGAAATCCTTGGATAAAGAGAAATAGCCTCCTCCAAACCTACTGAGAAGATTGGCTTACAGCTCTTTATTAGAAATTATGACATATATAAAGTTGCGTTAGATCAGAAAAAAAGAGATGGAATGACACTAGTTTAATGATGATTGCAATGACAAGATAGTACAATTACCTAATCAAATATGTCTTGAGATGAAACAGAAATAAAGGAGATTCATCTCTAGCTACAACTGCACTGTCTGTTGAGCACCTAAAATGTGGATAGTCCAGATTGGGAAGAGCTGTAAATATAAAATGCACATAGAATTTTGAAGACTTGGTATAAGTGTAAGAATGTAAAATAACTCACCAATACTTTTATATTGAGTATATGTTGAAAAAATGTATATATACACACATGAATTTTTTTCCTTTTTTTTTTTTTTGGCTGCTCTGC
>NW_011495014.1:3339044-3342230 GCF_000754665.1 Bison bison bison
TTTTGGCTTCACTGCACAGCTTATAGGATCTCAGTTCCTTGACCAGGGATTGAACCCACACCTCTTGCAGTGGTAGTGTGGAGTCTTAACCACTGAACTGCCAGGGAATTTCCATGAAAAGATATCTTAGATATTTGGAACAATTAAAGTCTATCATTAGATTTCATTTCACCTATTTCTTTTTACTTTTAAAAATATGGCTACTAGAAAATTTTGCTCTTGCATGTAAGGTTCATGTTGTAATTCTTCTAGACAAACGATTTATACAAACAGCGTGAAGGAAAAGAACAAGGACAGAGGGTCTTTACCATTGTCCAAGAGGGGAAAAGAGTCTTGCTCTGAAGTGAACTGAATTTCCCAGTGACAAGACTGACACTCTGTTTCTCAGTAGCAATATTTCAATAGGATTTCTAAACATGCAGTTAAAATCATCTGGAAAATAATTCTATAACTAGCCTATTTCCCTGCAAAGGATTCCACCCTTAGGGAGGAGGAGAGAGAGAGAGAATCATCTGATGACTAACTGAGATTTCCTAGATCTTCCAGTATAGGAAGGAGCGTCTGGAGTGGGAGATAAGTGCATTTCTGGTTACTGGAAAGAATATGCTTTAGTGGAAGTAAATGCGTTGATGTACAGTCAGTTATGAGGCTTTTGACTGCTAATAATAGAAAACCTGATTTGAGCTGTAAGGAAATACGTTATCTTAACACCAAGGCCAGAGATAAGGCAAGTTCTTCTGGGTGATAAGGCTCCATTTGTCAGCAGGCTTCTCAAGCTCTGCCTTCCCAGGTGTGTTGGCTTCTCTTCAAATTATGTTTAATAATGTAACAAATAATGTTACATTGTATTTAATAATGAAACAAATGTAAGAAATGTAGCTTCATTTCTTCTCATTCTGTTTAATTCTTACTCCACTCTTCATCATTCAAAATTCCCCAAATATAATCAAATTAATCTTGTCACAGGTTTTTGCCAGCATTCACTTATTTATTCATTCACTGAGCACCTGTGATGTATCAGGCAAAACACAGTTCTTGCTCTTATGGAACTTTCTGTCTCTCTTCCCATTAGACACAAAAGATAAATACATACAAGTCATAGCCTCAATTTTGTCAAAATGGTAGGGCTGTTCAATATGCTTGAAGTTTGTGTTGTTGTTATTGTTGTTCAGTTGTTAAGTCATGGCCAACTCTTAGCGATCTCATAGACTATAGTCCACCAGCCTCCTCTGTCCATGGGATTTCCTAGTCAAGAATACTGGGTTGCCATTTCCTACTCCAAGGGATCTTCCCAACCCAGGGATCAAATCTGTGTCTCCTGCCTTGGCAGGTGGATTCTTTACCACTGAGCCACCAGGGAAGCCCTGCTTCAAGCTACATATGATCTCAACATACCCCTAAAATATACATCTTTGAGAATCAGCAGCCAAATTAGGTGAAAGAGCCAGACAGGTCAGTCCAAGTCACTCTAGGTCTGAAACTTGTATCAACAGGTTTTTCCATTCTTCAGTGACTTAAATCCCTTAATGACTAGTGCCTGTGGGACTATATGATGATGTTTGCCAAATGTCTTAATCAAATGAGGAGAGTAAGGCTTTAATTGTTCATGAACTTGTTTCTGACCAGCAGAAACACTGGGGGTGAGGGGGAGAATTTCTAGGACTTGACTCAAGGAAGAAGGCCAGGCTGAGCTATCTAATATTACCACCATAATATCATTTCTCAAAACACCTGAATGGTGGGTAGCTCCAGGGAGAAACAAATCAACTCACCTTTTGAACTGGTGAAGCATTTTGCCAGCACTTTAGATCAATTATAAACTGAACTAGACAGAACTTGGTTTGAGTTTTCTGAGTTAGTGACTTTGGATGTGTTATCTCACATGTGATGATCAGGTTTGGGGTGGAAGGTATCTCCAACTCTGTGAAGTTGGTTTTGTTTTGTTGTGATGTCCATTTGAAACCTGAGGAAACTGAGGCTCAAGGAGTAAGTTCAGTTCAGTTACTCAGTCGTGTCCAACTCTTTGCGACCCCATGGACAGCAGCACGTCAGGCCTCCCTGTCCATCGCCAACTCCCGGAGTTTACTCAAACTCATGTCCATTGAGTGGGTGATGCCATCCAACCATCTTATCCTCTGTTGTCCCCTTCTCCTCCTGCCATCAATCTTTCCCAGCACTAGGGTCTTTTCCAATGAGTCAGTTCTTCACATCAGGTGAACTCCAAAGTATTGGAGTTTCAGCTTCAGCATCAGTCCTTCCAATGAATATTTGGGACTGATTTCCTTTAGGATGGACTGCTTGGATCTCCTTGCAGTCCAAGGGACTCTCAAGAGTCTTCTCCAAACACCACAGTTCAAAAACATCAATTCTTTAGCGCTCAGCTTTCTTTATAGTGCAAGTCTCACATCCATACATGACTACTGGAAAAACCATAGCCTTGTCTAGACAGAACTGTGTTGACAAAATAATGTCTCTGCCTTTTAATATGCCGTCTAAGTTGGTCATAGCTTTAATTCCAAGGAGCAAGCATCTTTTAATTTCATCGCAGCAGTCACCATCTGCAGTGATATGGAGCCCAGAGGAGTAAAGTTTGTCACCGTTTCTCCGGTTTCCCCATCTATTTGCCATGAAGTGATGGGACCGGATGCCATGATCTTAGTTTTCTGAATGTTGAGTTTTAAGCCAACTTTTTCATTCTCCTCTTTCATCAAGAGGCTCTTTAGTTCTTCGCTTTCTGCCATAAGTGGGGTATCATCTGCATATTTGAGGTTATTGATATTTCTCCCAGCAATCTTGATTCCAGCTTGTGCTTCAAGTCCAGCGTTTTTCATGATGTACTCCGCATATAAGTTAAATAAGCAGGGTAACAATATACAGCCTTGATGTACCCCTTTCTTGATTTGGAACCAGTCTGTTGTTCCATGTCCAGTTCTAACTGTTGCTTCTTGATCTGCATACAGATTTCTCAGGAGGCAGGTAAGGTGGTCTGGTATTTCCTTCTCTTTCAGAATTTTCCACAGTTTGTTGTGATCCACACAGTCAAAGGCTTTGGCATAGTTAATAAAGCAGAAATAGATGTTTTCTGGAACTCTCTTGCTTTTTCAATGATCCAGCGGATGTTGGCAATATGATCTCTGGTTCCTCTGCCTTTTCTAAATCCAACTTGAACATCTGGAAGTTCACAGT
>NW_011495014.1:3342330-3366056 GCF_000754665.1 Bison bison bison
GTCTGGTATTTCCTTCTCTTTCAGAATTTTCCACAGTTTGTTGTGATCCACACAGTCAAAGGCTTTGGCATAGTTAATAAAGCAGAAATAGATGTTTTCTGGAACTCTCTTGCTTTTTCAATGATCCAGCGGATGTTGGCAATATGATCTCTGGTTCCTCTGCCTTTTCTAAATCCAACTTGAACATCTGGAAGTTCACAGTTTACGTGCTGTTGAAGCCTGACTTGGAGAATTTTGAGCATTACTTTGCTAGTGTGTGAGATGAGTGCAATTGTGCGGTAGTTTGAACATTCTTTGGCATTCCCTTTCTTTGGGATTGGAATGAAAATTGACCTTTTCCAGTCCTGTGGCCACTGCTGAGTTTTCCAAATGGCCCCCTAATTTTCCCAAAGTTCTTTACTATAAGCAAGTGGGAACCACTGTGACCCATTGCCCTGATCATTTCTTCTAAAGGTCTAAGGACCCAGGAATTCCCTAGTCATTGTACAATGAAACTTCTATAACTTCATCAGGAAATTCAACTGGAGGGAGAGATAGGGGCCGCTGAAAATATTGTGCTGTGCTTAGGTGCTCAAGTCACGTCTGACTCTTTGTGACCCCATGGACTGTAGCCCTCCAGGCTCTTCTGTCCTTAGAGATTCTCCAGGCAAGAATATTAGAGTGGGTTGCCATGCCCTCCTCCAGTGGATCTTCTCAACCCTGGGATCGAACTCAGGTATCCCTCATTGCAGGCAGATTCCCTACCAGCTGAGTTACCAGGGAAACCTCCTAAAATATTAGGAGGTAACAAAAACCCAACCCCATCTACCTTTTGATTTTCCATCTTCTTGGTATTGAGTTGTCAGAGTTAGGCTCCCACTCACTTTAGACTCTAACATGAAACAAAAAGAAATGGAAGTGCTATGCCACCTCCAAGTCCATCAGTCAGTATTTGTTGAATAAATAATGAATTATGTTGAATAAAAAAAAAAAAGGAATGAAGGAGCCCAGATTTTTCTCATCTTGAAGATTGCAATGAAGTTGTCTGCAAAGATAAGTTTAATCGCAGGCTGATCACAGCAATAATAACCAGCTGGGGCTAAAAAGTTTCATATACTGGGTTTCATCCTAAAGCCCTTAATAAGTTTCATTCTTTTACCATTCCTCCATAGCAGATAATTTTATCCTGAGACAAGGAAAACCCAAAATGTCTTTAGTTCTCCTCAATTTTCCAACTTCTTTTGATTTGGAAAGGAGAAAACCAGAAAACCAAGTATAGGGAGAATGACTGGCCCACTCACAGCTGGCTCTTTTCGGGCTGGGGAGGAAGATTTTTTTTTTTTTTTTTTCATTTAGAGCAGCTCCTTGGGCTCAGTGCAGGTGAGAGAGATGTAGAGGTGTTTTTCTTGACATTCTAAGTGGAATTGGCCCTTGAAGCTGCTAAATCTCAGGTGGGATACTCAAAGGCTTCAGCCACTCAACTGAATGTGGTTGTGTTATGGAAGCAACTCAGTTTAGGACCCTTCATCAATGGTGAGAGTTTTTCCTGCTATTCCATGAGGCCATCCCACTCCATTTCCCAGCACCTCAGGCCATTTGCCTTGATAGTGATATTTTATCCAGCGAGACAGACAACTATTCCCATGGATGCTTGATATTTTTAGTGGCAAATGCATAACACACATATACATAAATGTAGGTAGATAGGCATGTAAAGACTAATACACTTCTATTTCCTCACAACAATCCACATTCAATAACAACTTTTTCACAAAACTCATAAAACAGGTAGAGTTTTTTAAACACAAATAAACTGACCTATGGCAAGAGAGGATTTCCTTTCCTTCAAACTACACTTTACCTCAAATCCTACCATCCCATCCCTGTGTCCTTTCCTTTCTCTAAAAGGAAGGAAAACACAAAAGTTCTCCTAAGGATACTTGTCAATGATTAAAATTCCACCAGTGGAAGCATATAGTCCTTTGATAAAATGTGTTACTACTTAATGATACATAGATGACTCTGGAGTGAAATTGCCCATTTGACTTCATCTTAACCTTTTATATTGATAGGGGAGAGATTTGCCTCCAGAAACCAACTCTGAGATCGGCAGAGGTAGCTGAGTAGGAAAATCTCCAAGTCCTCTCACAAACACACCAAGATCACAATGATCTGCAGAAGAGCCATCGGTGAGAAAGACTGGAACCTTTCAGAAAAGATCTGAAACTAACAACATCAAGAAGAAACTATGATGAGATGGGGAGGAGGGACAGACTGGCAGCATACTTAAGCCCCACACGCCCAGGTGTGTGACTCACAAACTGGAGAATTATATTGCAGAGGTTCTTCCTAAAGAAGCGAGAGTCCTGAGCCCCATGTCAGGGTCCCTCACCCAAAGGTCTTGCACAGGGAAGATGAGTTGCCAGACTTTGAAGGCCAGTGGAGTTTAATTTCAGGATTCCCACGGGACTGGGGGAGACAGAGATTTCACCCTTAAAAGGCCCACACTAAATCCCACATGCCCAAAACAAAAGCAGTAATTTGATAAAACTTTAGCCAGTCCTACCTGCTGGTCTTGGAGAGTCTCCTGGAGACGTGGAAGTCGCCTGTGGCTCATGCTGGGGACATAGGCACTGGCAGCAACCGGTCCTGGGAGCAAAACCTGGCGTGGATGCTGGTGCACGCAGAGGCTGACGGTGAATTTCAAAACCTTCCCTCCAGTTCATCAGTGTCAACACCTGCCCCTACCCAATAACCTGTAGGCCCCAGTGCTGAGAGACTTCACATCAAGCAATTAACACGGCAGGGATACAGCTGCTCCCATCAGCAGACGGACTGTGTCCAGAACTGGCTGTGGGTTCAGGAGGTCTTAAGTACTTTAAGACTCTGCGCTTCCACTGTAGGGGGCCTGTGTTCAATCCCTGGTCGGGGAAGTTTCGCATGCTGTGGTGTGGCCCAAAAATAAAGCCTGATGGGACTTGGGCTCCATATTAAAAAAAAAAAAAAAATTAAAGTGATAGAAAATACAATTTAAAAAAATAAAGAGTTTATCCCCTGCCTTAAATTTAAAAAAACAACAACAAAAAAAGGTGGCTGAATTATTTGTTGGCAGTGTAAGATTTTAAAATGTATAAATCTTTTCTTTGAATATAAATTACTTACAGAATAGATTTTCACCCTCTGCATGTTCTTACACACAGCAGTTAACTGCTGAGGCTTAAGGTTTACACAGTGAATGGTGATGACAGTAGTTTCAATAGATAACTTCTGGACAGCTTAGGATAGCTCCCCATAGTTCACTGTAATTGAATAAGATTAGGATAGATAAAAAATTTTCCCTGCTAACCTACTATGATATGTATCTTAAACTCAGAGCTCTGAAACAGTTCAAATAAACACAGTAAAATTTTCTTTAAGTGTAGCTGAATCTGAGAGTTACACTCTGAATGGCTGATTTCAAGGTTTATAGCTATTTCAATTTGTGTTTCATTTTGGATGTTTAGTTGCCTTCTTGCTTGTGAGAGCTCCTTGACTACTATCTGCTTTTACCCATCCTTGTAGCAATGGCTTCTTTCAGTTCCGTTCAGTCGCTCAGTCGTGTCCGACTCTTTGTGACCCCATGAATTGCAGCACGCCAGGCATCCCTGTCCATCACCAACTCCTGGAGTTCACTCAGACTCATGTCCATCGAGTCGGTAATGCCATCCAGCCATCTAATCCTCTGTCATCCCCTTCTCCTCCTGCCCCCAATCCCTACCCAGCATCAGGGTCTTTTCCAATGAGTCAACTCTTTGCATGAGGTGGCCAAAGTACTGGAGTTTCAGCTTCAGCATCAGTCCTTCCAATGAATACCCGGAACTGATCTCCTTTAGGATGGACTGGTTGAATCTCCTTGCAGTCCAAGCGACTCTCAAGAGTCTTGCTGCTGCTGCTGCTAAGTCGCGTCAGTCATGTCTGACTCTGTGCGACCCCATAGACGGAAGCCCACCAGGCTCCTCTGTCCCTGGGATTCTCCAGGCAAGAACACTGGAGTGGGTTGCCATTTCCTTCTCCAATGCATGAAAGTGAAAAGTGAAAGTGAAGTCGCTCGGTTGTGTCCCACTCTTAGCAAACCCGTGGACTATTAGGGGAAGCCTAATCTTGTTCTCAGTGAGAGAATAAAATGAGCAGTGAAATGTAAACAACCTCTATTGACTTGAAAGAAATACATTTAGACACAAGTCTCTTTCAAGGTATTCAAAGTCCAAAAATCTCTCTTCACAGAGTAATAGCTGCACCAAGTTTTACGCAAATATACTCTTAGCAATTATATTTCACATCATTTAATGCTGACTATCTGTGTCTAAAAGTCAAGCCAGTTTTGGTGGGCATCTCTTTTCAAAGGATTCTTTTACCTTCTGAGAGGATTTCTCTGGCATTCTCATCTCACTTTCTTTTTCCTTAATTTTAAGTACTGTTTGAGTTTGCAAGAAATCTCTTTCCTGAACTCCTGTTTCTGGCAGAAGAATGAATTTAGATGAGTGAGAAAACTGATAAGATGAAAAGTGAAAAAGAATGTTGTCTGTCTAGGTACCAATTACACTGCTGCTGGTTGTCTATTATCATGCATTATCTCAGGACTTGGGCTTCCCTGGTGACTCAGATGGTAAAAAATGTCTGCAGTACAGGAGACCTGGGTTCAATTGCCGTGTCGGGAAGATCCTCTGGAGGCTTGGCAACCCACTCCACTATTCTTGCCTAAAAAACCCCATGGACAAAGGAGCCTGGCGGGCTGCTGGCCACAGGGTCGAAAAGTCGGGTATGACTAAGCAACTAAGCACAGTACATCTCAATACTTAGAAAACAAGTGATTAGTATGTCTTAGAGGGGCATCTCCTATTGTACCCCAGTCATGATTCTATGACTATTTTGAACTGAATAGAGAGATAAGCAGTTTTAAAGTCTATAGAGAATCAGACAAGGGTGTTGTCTAGTAGACTTCCAGAGAATAGAGATTAAGATGCTGTTTCTGAACAACTAATTGAAACTTACAAGTTACAGGATCTGATCAAAGGTGGGCCTTTACTCATTCCAGGGCCTATTCCCCTTCTATGTCTTATTTCTAAATTGTATAACTTAAGTCATGTATGTGTATGCTCAGTTGCTCTTTGCGACTGTAGGCTGCCAAGTTCCTCTGTTTATTTGATTTTCCAGGCAAGAATACTAAAGTGGGTTGCCATTTTCTCCTCCGGGTAAGTCATGCATAGGTTATTGCATAACTTAGTGATGGGAATCAACAGCAATCATGTATTATTTTTAGGATTTCTCATGGTTTTGGAGGTTAACTGAACTCAGCAGGTGGCTGTCACTTGGGGTGTCTCATGCGGTTGCATGTGATTCTGACAGTTGGTGCTCCTAGGACATCCCTGTCATCATGTGGCCTCTCCAGCAGGACAGTTTTAGGGAATCAAATTTGCAACATGGCGATTCAGGAGCCCAAAGGCACACAAAGAGCTTCCAGCCAGCTTTTTAGCTCCTCATTCTTAAATATGATCACATTGCCAAGGTTTATCAGGTATAGGAGGAAAGTAACACAAAAGATAAAGACTAAAACAAAACAGAAACAAAATGGGGGAGGGAGTTCAGAGGAAGTAGATGAATGACATATAGGCTTACCATTGTCCAGGTACTGTTCTAAATGAGTAGTACATATTAATCTCATTTGAACCTCCAAACAACTCTATGCAGTGAGTACTCTCATTACTGCTCTTTTTGCTGAGGAAACTGATAAACAGAGGTCAGGTAACTTGCCTAAGTTACTTGTCATAGTGGGTGGCAGTACTGGCATTTGAACTGGTTGCAGAGTCCAAGTTCATAACCATTACAATCACATACCAGAAACCATTCATGGAAGAGCAGGAGAAGTCTCTATATGTAGTATCTTCAGAGACAAAAGTAGGTTTCACACTTATGAAACAAGAACAGAGTGCTATTTTACAAAGAACATTTAGGAGAAAAAGAGATTTTTAAAATTAAAAAGAAGGCAATGATACAAATAAAAACAGAGAGATTATAACACAAATTTTGAAGGAAACTTTCAGAAATTTAAATAAAAAGCTGAGATGGAAAATAAGATATTAATAGAAGTGACAGGAAAAGGAAAGGCTTAGGGGCTTCCCTGGTGGCTCAGATGATAAAGAATCTACCAATGCAGAGATCCAGGTTCAATCTCTGGGTCAAGAAGATCCCCTGGAGAAGGGAATGGCAACCCACTCCAGTATTCTTGCATGGGATATCCCATGGACAGAGAAGCCTGGCAGGCTACAGTCCATGGGGTTGAAAATAGTTGGACATGACTTAGCAACTAAATAGCAACAATCAAGGATCTAGCATAATGAGTGAAATAAAGATCTATATCAAGGCTCACCATCAAAAAGCCAGAGATAAAGACCTTAAATGTTTTCCAGAGAGAAAAATCAGCTCTTAAAAGGATTTAGAATCCACTGAACTTCTCAACAGCAACATGGGCCATGTTCCAGTTGGAGCATTGTCTTCAACTCTGAGGGAAAATGATTTCCAATCTTGAATGCTGTGTGGTGCCAAACCACAACCAGACCAGAGTACCCAGTAAAGGGATTTTCTGACATGTAATCCTTCAACATGTTTCTCTCTCAAGTCCCCGTTCTCAACAGACCACTTTGCTTCTTCCAAATGATGGAGGAAATAAAAAAAGAGGAAGGCATGAAATTCAAACACTGAGGGGTAGATTGCAGATGAGAATGGATGCTCATGGTCATCCATTTCCAGGGTGGAGGAAATTTCCAGGACTGTTGCAATGTAGCAGGCCTGGAGCACAGAAGGACAGAGAGCCCCATGGAGACTTTTACCATGAAAAAGGCAGCACTGATACGTCACCTAATGGGTATGATTTTACTAGAAGTTTAACAGCAGTGTTAGAAAATTTGAGGATGTGTGAATAATAGATACACAGGAGGCTAAGGACACAAAATAGTACAGGACTTTGTTAAAGTCCAGGAAAAACAAAAATTACTACAAGAAAAGAGAAGAAAGTTGCAAAACATGGTGTGGCCCAGCTGTGAGTGGTATGTATTACGCAATGAATTAACTCGAAAGTGTGCTATAAATACAGTGGGAAGTTTGAAAAAGAGACCTATATTTGTGGGGTATGCCCAGGCCCCTTGATCATCATTTTAAATGCAGGCAAATCAAATCAATCAATAATGATATCTCAAGTTGAAAAGTCAATACCGTGAACAATAGGTAATAAAAATTGGGGGATATGTATTATTGTGGACAGAAGATGTTGCCTGCCGTCAAGACTTCCACCACTGTAGTTGCCCCCTGCCCTCTGACAGGAACTCAGGATGGAGAAAAACATGATACTGGCTCTAAATAGTTAAGATCCATGTGTGCATGCTAAGTTGCTTTACTTGTGTCTGACTCTGTGTGACCCCATTGACTGTAGCCTGTCAGGCTCCTCTGTCCATGGGATTCTCCAGGCAAGAATTCTGGAGTGGTTGCCATGCCTTCCTCCAGGGATCTTCCTGACCCAGGGATCGAACCCGTGTCTCATTGGAAGGCAGGTTCTTTACCATGAGCACTACCTGGGAAATTTAGTTAAGACGCATATCAAGGAATAATCTCAGTGAACCCAGTGTCTCTTGCATCTTCCTACATCTCTCTACCAGCATCTGTAAATGCAAATAGAAACCAGGAACTTTTGCCTCATTTGGCAAGCTTAGACATTTACTTGAAAACATTCTGTTGCAAGAAGCCTGAATTCTCTTTATGGAACATATTTTCTTTCCACTGGGGCATGAAGGGTCCCTTTTAAATTTCTCTGGTTATCTGGAGTAGTAATAGAGCTGAACTATCATCAATCATTAATTTTGAAAGGAGTTCATCTGATAAGTGAGCACCATTTAGGAGTGCCTTGAGGAAATAAGGACTTCCCTGGTGACTCTGACTGTAAAAAATCCGCCTGCAACACAGAAGACATGTGTTCAATCCCTGGGTTGGGAAGATTCCCTGGAGAAGGGAATGGCTACCCACTCTAGTATTTTTGCCTGGTGAATGCTATGGACAGGGGAGCCTGGCGGGCTACAGTCCATGGGGTCACAAAGGGTCGGACACGACCGAATGACTATCACTTTCACTTCTGTCAAAAACTAAAGCGTTCAGTGGGTGTAAAGACTGAGAAAAATATGATCCCCACCTGAACGGAACAAGCTGGACTGGGAGAGAAGAGGTCTACAGGGGCAAAGTGGTGTCAACTGGTGAGTTTGGACATCTGAAAAAGGATGGGAAGGTCGAAAATTAGTTTCCAAAAGGATCCGTTTTTCTAGTTCATGGGTTTGCTTAAAGCTTGTTTAGGAAGCTAGTAACCTCTGTAGTTTTAGCCATCTAATAAACACATCTGATTTAAATACTAGAAGAAGTTTGAAAAGTATCTTAATTTGCTTTGGAATATTTTCAAAATAAATTCTATTTCTAGATGTATTTTCTCCTGGAGAACATTTGTTAATTAGATTTAACTCAGTACCTTCTGGTCCATACTGAAGATGTGTGAGGGAAAAAGAAGACAATGCATTTTTCAAGTAAAATAGGAAAAGGCAGACTTGGCCTTGTTTTTATGGCTCACTGAAAAATTGGGAATATTATAATCTGAAAATAGATGTAGGCAAGATCTGCTATCTTATCCAATCTCCAGAGCAAAATAGTAAAATTCCTGCTCATTAAAGCTAAACATTTTGGGTTTCTCTCCTTTGAGTAACTTGGCTTGCAAGAGTGTTCTCTCAGCAACTTCTCTGAATTTGGTGACTGACTTCATGTAACTCATATCTTTTTCGTGATTTTAAAAGAAAAGCTCCAAACTATACTCATTTTTCTATCTTCTCACAGATGACTTTTCTTTAAGAAGTGCATCTCTTATTGTCTTCATCTCTTAGAGCTCTTTCCCTCCTCACCACCTGTCACCCAAAGGCTCTTTCCAGATAACTTTCCTGTGAAGTAGAAACTACTCTTTAAGGATATTAAAATCATACTTTGGGTTTTAACATGTTTGAAGGGAAAGCTGAAAATACATTTCAAACATTTTAAATATTCATAGTCAGTGATCTTCTAAAAGAGATATCAGACAAATACACGTGGATATTTCCATTATTTAAAATTGAATTGAAATTACTTAAATATTAATAAATAGTGAATTGGTGAAATAAGTACAATAGTACTATGCAGTGTTATAAATAGTGATGTGGAGATAGTCTATCTATCTAATTATCTATCTTTATATATTTTAAATAGCTCAGAGTATATTGCTACCTGAAAGAGTATGGTATGACCTCATCTTTGTCTTTAAAAAATGTGTATGTATTTAACGTCTATCCACATAAATGTATGAAAGAAGGTACATGAAAATACTGGCTTCTTTGGGTGCTTACGAATATGAGTGAATTTCTTTTTTCTTTTTTACATTTTAATGAATTGTCTGTTTTGTTTTACAATAAATAGGCATTACTCTTTAATCACAGAAAGAACAAATCATTTTCATTTAAAAATGCATACTATGGGAAATTATGATTTAAGTTCTTTAAAAATCCTTTCAGTAAGAGGTTATTCCATTCTTAATATATTCAAATTAACTATTGAGGAAAATAGATAAACAACTTTCAAATCATAAAACTATAAACAATAGTCCTGGAAGTAGGACTAAGAAACTGTATCTTTGAGCAAGATAATACTCTTAAATATTTTAATGTGAATATATTTAGGGGCAATATCGGGAGTATAATTAAAAAGTGTTAGTTGCTTAGTCATGTTGACTCTGTGACCCCATGGACTATAGCCTGCCAGGTTCCTCTGTCCATGGAATTCTTCAGAGAATACTAGAGTGGGTTGCCATTTCCAACCATGAATCTTGACTGGGGACAGCTATACCCTTTGGGCAGAAGTAACTGCTTTCATCAACTGAGTGAAAATCATTGGTAAAATCTTTTATTATATGTGCATAATGGGAGTCAGAATCTCAACGCACCATTAATGAATTGGGAAATAAAGTATGATGTCTTGTCAGAAACCCTAGAAATGCAATTGTGAGTTATTAGAGTTTCCAGAGTAAAACAGAAGCCTGTACAAATGTTTTGAGGATACCACACAAATAGTACCTGCTTAATTGGCACAAGGCAGAATAACTTAATTAGGGTAATTGACCACAAGGAAACTGGAACCACTAGAATAAAAAAGAAAGGTTCCATTGACCTGTGAGCCTCAAACCCATTGAAAGGAAAATGAAGTACATCTCAGAATTTTCAGAGCCCCCAGTGTCAGTTTCTAGTTTTAGCCAAATTCCTATTCCTGGTAGTTAATACATATTATCTTTGTAATTTTTTTTAACTTTTATACAGGGGTTCATCATTATTGCTCTTATTACTAATAAGGACAAGGAGCTTGGTTTAGGTCCAATTTAAGGTCTGTGGAAATTAGTTTGGTTTCCTTCCAGACCAAGCCAATGAAAATAACTGGTTCCATTCATTTATTAGTCCAGATAAACAAAGCCAGTTTTATTCTGGGCATAATGCTTATCTGTGTGAGTGACCTGCACTGAAGCCCAGGGGAGGACAGAAACCATGAAAAGCAGAAACTGAAAAGTTGGCCTCTTTCCCCAGGAGCCAACTGTGCTCCAGAGCAAGGAGAAACTACTCAAATGAGCTGGAGAGCAACGGGCTCTTTTGACCTTTGAATATAGGAAAATAAAAGCAATTTTACTGTGTAATCTGGAAGAACAGTTTTTCCTAGTTTGTACTCAGTTTAACAAAATATAAAAAAGCAAATGGATTGCTCTTTGGGGCACTGCTCTCTCTTTGTCTCCCAAAGTGTATAGAATATGTTTCCTTTGAAAACAAAAGTAAATTATCTTTATTTTGAGATATTTAAGATAATCCTATATATATACTTGAGCTATTTGGAAATGCTCTTATAATAAAACCAAGTATATAAATATAGATATTCATATCAAGATTGTATGTTACTTACTCTCCAGAAAGCTGCTATAGAATTTACCAAAAATGGCTTTTTTCCATTTCTTCAATTAAATAACTTATAATGGCAAATACATTGGCACTGTAAAAATGCAGAATACAAAGTATTTGCAATAAAAGTATACCTGCTTCCCAGGTTCCCATCCAGAACTAATCATCCTTTGTACTTTTTCACTTATCTTTTCAGAAATTTTCCACGCACATACAGCATTTGTATGTAATAAATTAATGTATAAAAAATATTTATGTTTCACAAGTGGGAACTTTCTTGCTTTTACCTACTTTTACTTTTTATTATTTCTTTTATATTGAAATTAAATATATGTCCTAGAGATCATCCAAATAAGCCTATATAGGCCTGCATTATTCTTTCTAATGAATGTAAAATATTTAATTATATGAATGTACCATAATCTATTTGATCAGGTATGTGTTGAAGGATAGAGAGTTGTTACTTGCTTCTTTCTTTTTCTACAAACAGTGCTTCAATAAACATTCAGATACATATGTCTTTGCATGCACATGTAAGAATGGGTAGATAAGTTCTAGAAGTAGAGTTGTTAGGTTGAAGTCTGCACCTCATTTTAAATTCTCCCTATTATAATAAATTTGATAAAATTTTGATTTTCACTTGAATCATTTCACAATAAAAATGTGAAAAACCAAAGAATTTACTATATAAAATGGAAACAGTGATGGGTGTTGATTTAAGGTCAACAAAACACTCAGTTTTGAATGTTTGTTGTTTAGTCACTCAGTCGTGTCCCACTCTTGCAATCCCATGGACTGTAGCCTGCCAGGCTCCTCTGTCCATGGGATTTCCCAAGCAAGAATATTGCAGTGGGTTGCCATTTCCTTCTCCAGGGGATCTTCCTGGGCCAGGGAACAAACCTGCATCTCCTGCATTGGCAGGCAGATTCGTTACCACTGAGCGACCCAAGAAGCCCTTTGAATGTTCGATGACCCTGAAAATAGTCATGTAGATGCTACTAACCCAGAGAGAAAGAATCTCTACAAGCTTACACTCCCTTAAAAAAAAATAATCCAGCTTTTAGTTCTGAAAGAATTTGGCACTAAGTTGTGAAGAGGATATTTTCTAGAGCATTTACGGTCTCAAAGCAATTCAATTCAACACTGCAAGTATTTATTGCCTGTTTATTCATTATAAATCCCAGTGGACTGTAAAAAGAATTGTATGCTGTCCCTGCCCATCAGGAACATGAGAGTATGATCACTGCATAAGCAAGCTATTTAGTGAAAGAGACTCATTTTGGGGGAAAAGGGGATTACTGTAACATGGAAAAATCTTTATCATATCAGTTCTCACATAACAAAGTTATGTCATGTCAGCAGTGATATAAGGGAAGACATATTTCTTTAGCACATTATGGGTGTTAATTTCAAATATTATAAAGGAAGAAAGAATGGAGGAAAGCAAGGAAAAAAGAACATGAAAAACAAAAACAAGTTCCAGCATGCATCATCCAGAAAAACTTCTTTTCTTTGTATCTCCATCAGTCATGTGATGGCCCCAATTTCACACCTTATGACTCATCTACCATGAATTATTTGCTTTTCTCTGCAACACACACAGCACTCTCCTATTGCATTGCCTTTAAATGTCTCCCTTATGTTAGTCCACCCAGTAATAGTCTGTTTATCCTTGCATTGCTGACTCAAGGATCATTATTTTCTCTTTCACCCAGGAAAATATACCCCTTTCTTCCCCTACACTCCTATGCTTCTAGGGTAATATCTCCATCATAGTTTGTGTGTGTGTGTGTGTGTGTGTGTATTGGCCATGCCATGTGGCTTGTGGGATCTTAATTTCCCAACTTCCCCAACCGGGATCAAACCTAGGTCCAGTCATGAAAGCGCCAGGTCTTACCCACTGGACCACCAGGGAATTCCTTCTTTTTTTTTTTTCCTTTTCTTCTTGACCTTTTGTATTTCTGAGCTTTGTGTTCTTTCTTGCAATATTTTCACATACTGTCTTTGTCATGGTTACCTGTGAATATTACAACTAGGCTATCATTTCTTTATTTTCTCCCCAAAATACAAGTTTATCTCTCTCACAACTTTTAAATACAGACTGCTCTGTATTTAATTTTACAAAGCTTACTGTATGTCTGCCATCCAGTTAGGATGCTAATTTAATGGCTCATGTTGCATCATTAGGGTTTCCCTGATAGCTCAGTTGGTAAAGAATCTGCTTGCAATGCAGGAGAACTGGGTTCGATCCCTGGGTTGCATCATTAAACACTTGGTAATAATAGCAAATGATCATAGTGCTTACAATGTGTGGGCACTCTCTTAAGCACTTTATATAATTAACTTTAATTCTCACAGCAACTGTGGGAAGTAGACTTGGTAATACTGTGGAAACTGAGGCACTGACAGGTTTGATATTTGCCCAAGTTTAATGTTAAGTGTTGGAGAAGGCAATGGCACCCCACTCCAGTACTCTTGCCTGGACAGAGGAGCCTGGTAGGCTGCAGTCCATGGGGTTGCTAACAGTCGAACACAACTGAGCAACTTCACTTTCACTTTTCACTTTCATGCATTGGAGAAGGAAATGGCAACCCACTCCAGTGTTCTTGCCTGCAGAATCCCAGGGACGGGGGAGCCTGGTGGGCTGCCGTCTATGGGGTCGCACAGAGTCGGACATGACTGAAGTGACTTAGCAGCAGCAGCAGCAATGTTAAGTGTTGGCACCAGATACTCTGGGCCATTGTTTGAAAATGACTAGAGGTTTGAGCAGACATTTACATTAACAGTTAGAGCTAGGCATCACAATTCCTGTTTTGGAGATGAGGTTCAGAGAGGCAAAATAGCTTATTCAAAGTCACATAGCTTGTTGGCAAAAACAGGATCCAAATTATGTTTAATTTCAAAATCCGTGTATTTTCCACTGCCTGTTCTTCAACTCAACCTATCTCTTTCTGGGGCATGACTCAAGTTTCAGATTCAGCATTTCTCAGCAGTAGTTTTTGCCTGCCAGCATCCATCTTCCTTTTCTCTAGTAACATCATGTTATTCCTTCAAGGACCTACCCCATCTTACCCTCAATACATGGAGGACACAGGAATTACATTCCTGTTATGGTTACATGTCTTCTTCCCAGGAGGATTTGAAGTTTCTTGAAAGCAGGGATAGTTTCCTCTTTTTCCTCTTCCTCTTCCCTCTTCTTCTTTAACTCTTTCTCTTCTTTTTCTTGTAGGTACATCTCACATGCATAATCCTTAGTAGAGGCTGAAAATATTTTCTGAATCAATGTCTTGCACATGGGACTTGCTTACTCTGTATTTGTGAAATTGGATTGTTTGACAAGATTGCAAATAAAATGAGCTTCAGCAAAGTATAAGAATCTCAGCAGGCAGAGAAAGGTCAAATACATGCCCCAGGCATATTCTATTTCCTTGTACCATTCAAAAACAGAGCATTTGAGCTACTGGAGGTTTCTGAGATGGTTTTCATGGGAAACCCCATATAGAATTCTTGAGCATAATCCAACCTGTTAGACATGAAGGAGCAATGAAGCTGACAAATTCCATATCTTAGAAAAAAAAAAAAAGCAGCATTCTCCAGGTAGAGAAGTAAAGGGATCATACCTATATCTCATTGGCAAAAGGCAGATAATCCCTATGTGGCATTAATCTAAATTTGATTAAGACATTTAGAGTTTCTAAATTAAAAAAAGATTATTATGTCCACCTATCCTCTACCTTTCTAAAACTAGAATTCAAAACAAAATGAAACTGTACACTCTAAACTAAAAATAAACATAACAAAGTCTTGTAGAATTCTATTTTTTTTCTACTACTGATGATCACTTTTAGGCTTTCCAAAAAGGATCACTGTCTATCAAAAATTTTTTGGAGGAATCTGCTCTGTTGTGTCTCAAGCATGTTGCTGATTTTTCTTTGGAATAGTCTTGTGTTGCCTCTAAAGATGAAGGCAGCAGTAATCAAAGTGTTGATCCAGTCATGAAAAGAGAATGTCTCTGTTTTGTACAGTGACCCTAACTTGAGACTTAACTGGTCTAGATAGCCTCTCTCTTCCTTGTTCAACAGTTTGACATGCATTATTCCTGTACAAAAACCACAATTTATTTCCTATTACCCACAGCAGCATTGCCTGAACATTTTCTGAAGAAAATCATTTTAATAGATGTAATGCAAAAAGTGCTTTGAGGTCACACGTATATGGGGCTTTCATTTCATCCACTGGGGTTATCATGATATCATGTTACCTATTATCATATTAAGAAAGATCTTAATGGGGAAAAAAAGGTGTACATGGTGACAATATGGGGTCTCCAAAAAGCTGACACTGGATACCATAATTACCATGGAACAAAAGAAAAGTGAAGGATGCTAGTATAAACGTGCAAGTCAGACAAGATGCAAACAATTAAAATGAATCTTCTTAGTACTACACTTGAATTCCTGCTTTTGACTAAAGACCCTAATACTTTAATCAGCTATTCTCCAGACTGCTAAATCTAGTATAGAAGGGCTATGTTTTTAATTGTACATAACCTAAATGTAGAGTACATCATGCAAAATGTTGGGCTGGATGAAACACAAGCTAGAATCAAGATTGCTGGGAGAAACATCAATAACCTCAGATATGCAGATGACACCACCCTTATGGCAGAAAGTGAAGAGGAATTAAAGAGCCTTAAAGAGCCTCTGGATGCAAGTGAAAGAGGAGAGTGAAAAAGCTGGCTTAAAACTCAACATTCTAAAAACTAAGATCATGGCATCTGGTCCCATCACTTCATGGCAAATAGATGGGAAGACAATGGAAACAGTGACAGACTTTATTTTCTTGGGCTCTAAAATCACTGCAGATGGTGACTGCTGCCATGAAATTAAAAGATGCTTGCTCCTTGGAAGAAAAGCTATGACAAACCTAGATAGCACATTAAAAAGCAGAGACATTACTTTGCCAACAAAGGTCTGTATACTCAAAGATATGGTTTTTCCAGTAGTCATGTATAGATGTGAGATTTGGACCATAAAGAAGGCTGAGTGCTGAAGAATTGATGCTTTTGAACTGCAGTTTTGGAGAAGACTCTTGAGAGTCCCTTGGACTGCAAGTAGATCAAACCAGTCAAATCTAAAGGCAATCAGTCCTGAGTACTCATTGGAAGAACTGATTCTGAAGCTGAAACTCCAAAACTTTGGCCACCTGATGCAAAGAACTGATTCATTAGAAAAGACCCAGATGCTGGGAAAGATTGAAGGCAGGAGGAGAAGGGGACTACAGAGGACAAGATGGATGGATGGCATCACTGACTTGACATGAGTTTGAGCAAGTTCTGGGAGATGGTGAAGGACAGGGAAGCCTGGCCTGCTGTAGTCCACAGTGTTGCAAAGGGTCGGACACAACTGAGCGACTGAACAACAACAAAACATAAAATTGTGGGAATTCAAGGAGGCGGGTAATGTGAAAGAGGAAGTGTCTGCTAAGAGAAAATGTGGCTTAGATCATCACTGTTTCCTTTTGTAGCCATCGATACTTCTCTTTTTGCTAATTTTCGTCTAAATTTCTGTTTTCCGTCTCTATTTACTGAAGGACAACAGTGAGAAGAGCTGGGTCTGGAAAGGAAGTAGCCCAAAGGATAGTTTCAATACTGGCAAATATTTTCACTTAATAATGATTAATATTTCCCTAAGTGCTGATATGTCACTGTGCTAAGACTTGTATCATCCCATTCAATCAAGTTCTTCCTAAAGTAGGTACTATTGTTTACCTAGGTTTACAAATGAGGAAATGGAGACTTAGAGAAGTTCAAACAAACAAACTTGTCCAGTGTCCTATAGCTGTGTTTTAATTACTTATCCTGAAATGACTAAGGAATGAAAGGGTCATGCTCTAGGAATTAAAAGCCCCAGACTGTTGTCCCAACTTTTCTTAAACTTTCTGAGCCTCAGAGCTTCATCTACCTAAGTTATGGGGTTATTGTGTAGATCAGTAAGATAATGTTTACTTGAAGGACTTGTAAATACAGACAAACCATAATGCATTACTATATTATACATAAGAGAATGGATCTTGAGTTAGGAAGTTTCCACCTCAGGACTGAAGTTGGGAAAGACCAGACTGAAATGTTAGAAGGAGAAAGGTGGCTATGTGGTGAAGAATTCTGATATTTGGGAAGATGGGGCAGACTGAGGAAGATGAACCCAAGATGCCTTCTGGGAGAGGGAAAGAGGAAGTTCCCAGTGGAAGATGAGTATGTGATGACCAGTATGGGATTGTTAGAGCAAAAAAATTAATAAAAAAGCCGAGAGAGAGAGAGGATGTAAAGCCCAACCCAAAGCTACATACTGGAGAAGATGATGGCATCCCACTCCAGTACTCTTGCCTGGAAAACCCCATGGACGGAGGACCCTGGTGGGCTGCAGTCCATGGGGTCGCGAAGAGTCGGACACGACTGAGTGACTTCACTTTCACTTTTCACTTTCATGCATTGGAGAAGGAAATGGCAACCCACTCCAGTGTTCTTGCCTGGAGAATCCCAGGGACGGCAGAGCCTGGTGGGATGCCGTCTATGGAGTCGCACAGAGTCGGATATGACTGAAGCGACTTAGCAGCAGCAGCAAAGCTACATACATACAGAATGCCTGTGTGTGTGCTCAGCTACTCAGTCGTGTCTGACTCTTTGCGACCCCATGGACTGTAGCCTTCCTGGCTCGTCTGTCCATGGAATTTTCCAGGCAAGAATACACAAACAAAATAGTATAAGAGAAATAAAGACATGGAATCTTCTCTGGCTGCTGGATTGTCTACTTTTGCTTATTGTAGCTGCAGGAACAAAAGGTAACCTATTCTGAAGAAGAGAGAACTGCATCCTTGCTCTTCAGCATTTTTGTTTCGGGGGTTCATAGGATATATACATTATTTCTATGGGCTTGTTTTTTTCCTATTTTTTCCCCTTAAGGGGGAATGTACAAAATTGAATTTGACATTTTTGCCAAACGTCTTAAGCCAGTGGTCCTCAAATTTAGTAATTGTTAGAATCCCTGGGATAGGTTTGCCAGATTTAGCAATTAAAAATATAGAACATGCAGTTAATTTTAAGTTTCAGTTAAATACTGAAGAATTTTGTTATATGTCCCAAATAGCTCATGGGACATGCCTATACCAAAAAAATTTACTCATTGTTCATCCAAACTCCAAAGTTAGCTGAAAATTCTGTATTTTATCTAGCAGCCCTACCTGGAGCTTGTTAAAATTCAGACTCACCTGTTCCATATTCTAATTCTGGAAGTACATCTGAAGTAGGGCCAAGTGATCCTCCCGATGATTCCAATGCAGCTTATGCTTAGCTAACACCCTGAGACATACGGGGTAAGCTTGGAATATGCCAACATGGGAATGAGAGGTTTCAAGAGGCCCGGAGGACATCTTCGGAAGATGATGGAGGTATGTGTGCAGTGCTTAGGGGATACTGGAAGACCTGTTCCTTGAGTGCAGCAGGGAGAAATCTGAGTGCTAAGACCCCAGTGTGGTAACTTAGTCCCCACTGTTGTGTCATTTAGTCCTTTCAACAACCCCTGGAAGAAGAAAATCTATTATCTCAATCTCTTTACATGAGGAAACAAAAGATCAGGGTGAAGTAACTTGCCCAAGGTCACATAGGTAGTATTTCACGGGTCAGGTCTGATCTAACATCAATCGTTTCCATAGTCCACGTTCTGAATCAGCCCTATGCAATGCTAGGAAGTTTGGGCAATTTTGCCTATGCAACTTTTTCCCACTCCCATTTACAGCCTTCTTCAAATTGCTGAGTTAACTAAAATATAGTCAGGTATGTGACATCTGCACTCTAGAAGTACTCAAAGATCTCCACATTCTAATGTATAATAGCCAAAAGGCCTGGCGGTTTGTAAAAAGCTTAAGGGTCTAAGCTGATGAAAAAATGGAAGAGCCATTAGATAAGATATTGTTTGAGGCAAGGTTTTTTTTTTTTTGTCTAGAATGCTCAGCACCAGCCAGAATCATCACATCAAAGGGGAGTGTGTCAGGGGATGCTCTCCTCTGGTGCATCAACCAACCATTTTCTCACCAGGGGACCTAAGTTGAATAGTCTCTGAAGAGGACACTGGCAGAGGCCACTAGATATAGGGAACAGGTTGATGAAGAAATTGGATCTGATAAGACTAGAAAGGAGACAACCCAAAGAAATCATGGCTTCAGTTTTCTAATATTTGTAGAACTGGTAGGAGGGAAGAGCAACAAGCAAGGACCATAGGTTAGATGTTAGCAGGAAAAGGATTTTGACTCCACATATGTGGCGGAGTGCACTATTATTCACAATTATTGCTGTTTCTCTGGGGCATGTCTTTTTCTGCCTTGTCCCTTCCTAGGGGAGGTTTTCACATGATTCGTGTTGAAAACTTTAAGGTCCAGCATGGGACTCTCCACTCTCTTTTCCTCTGCCACGAGATCTGCAGTGTCCCTGAGAGGGACATTCGCCTGGATCCCAGATGGAAACTGATATGGGGCAGAGCAAAGCTGACCTGGGGTAGGCACCCAGTATAAGCAAGAAGGAAGCCTCTGTGGTTGAAAAAAAGTCACAGACATTTTCCAGCTTTTTATTTCTGTGGGATATCTCGCTTTTGCTGACAGGCAAAATGAGAAAGCACTCTCTAGAAGTCAGAGTGGTCCAAGGAGGGAAAGGACAACCTGGAGAAATGAAGAGTTTCCTGGACTAGAAGTATTCAAATATAGCTACAGACAATTTAGAAGGATGTTTGAAAAGCAGGGCGGGGTTGGGGGAGGGAGGCAGGGTGGAGGCTGGGAGAGGTGAATTGAAGTATTGGCTGAGTGGTTAGGACATTAAGCTCCTTTCCATATCTGAGAGTCTGTGCTGCATGAGTAATAAGGTAAAAGTAGATGTGAAATGGGCAAGGCCTTTTGCACAGCCAGGCTTTAAACACACTTGAGGAGGAGGAGCACAGTGACACTAGGGCAGATTAATATCAGCTAGTGGTTACTGAAATTTAGAATATTAACTTGTGTTTTGTTTGAGAACAGGCTTCTGGAATGTAACTAAAAAGAGAGTTAAATATTTATGTGGTTTGAGATTAACCATAAAAGACCTTCAGGGGAGGCTTAGAATACAAGAATAGCTCCGGAAAGTGTAATTCAGTCACTGACTCGGGCCTCTCCCAGAACCCTGCTAACTGTTAGATGTACAATGCCAAGCCACACGCTTGGCCAGAGATCAGAGAAAGCAGCCACGAGTGGGATCCTGCCGTTTCATCGATCTGCAGCCCAGAGAAAGGCCAAGTTGGGGTTCACTCCCTTCTCTCTCCCCTTTCCTGTTTTGTCCCTTCATAATCCCAAGTTTTTCTCTTGGCTCTTCTTTCACCCTTCAATTCCTCTCACTCTTAATATTGTCTCTTAATACTCTGACCTGTCATTATTGGATCATCTCTCAATAATCTGATCTTGATTCTACCTATCATTTATTTACCTAAGTCACCAGTGAGAAAGCTAGAAACGAAAAGGTAAAACAAAGCAACATCGTAAAATCAGGAAAGTGTTCATTTATTCAATGAATTAAGCAACATGTGGTGGAGTGTGTACTATGTACAAGCATGGCTTTGAGGGGAAGAAAAGATAAATTCCAAACTTCAGATCCACTGCTTAAGACACAGGGGACCTTGAACAAGTTCCTGAAAGTCTCAGTGTTTCAGTTCCTAATCCTTAAAATGAGGTCAGTAACCTCCTGGCAGGGTAGTTGGAAAGATTAAGTAAAGTAAAATACTTTATACCGCAAATACATAAAAGATACCAGGTAAAAGGTTGATAAATTTCATAACGTTTTAGTTCAGCTTGGATCTGTGTTTACAGTTTATTTATTTAATTTCAGGTTTAATACCTTAAAAGCTAGATCCATTTTCTGTTAGTATATTTCAGTGTCCACCATTTGGTTGATCACAGTATTGTATAGTAAGTACTTGAAGACATGGGACCAAAATCTACATATCTAGGTAATATTATGTTGGATTAACCAAATTTTTGGCCAACCCATATTTCATATATATGCTATGGACTGAATGTTTTTATCCTTCCCACAAAATTCACATGTAGAGTTCTAACCTCCACTGTGATGATATTTAGAAGTAGGGCCTTTGGAAGATAAATAGGTTTAGATGAGGTCATGAAATGGGGCCCTCATAGTGGGATCATTGTCCTTATAAGAAGAGGAAGAGAGACCAGAGCACTCTCTCACCATTACATGAAGACACAATAAGAAGGTAGCATTCTCAGCAGGATTCGACTCCAGCAACACCTTGATCATGAACTTCCTGCCTCCAGAACTGTGAGAAACAAATGGCTGCTATTTGAGTCACCCAGCCTATGTTTTGTTATAGCAAGCTGAGCTAAGACTACACACACACACATATGTACATAAGCCTTCAGCACCGGGAGATAGTGCAGCACAGAGGAGCCTGGCAGGCTGTAGTCCAAAAAGAGCTGGGCACAACTTAGCGATTGAAAAATAACAAAAACAACAAAGTTTTGTATAGTACCTCTCCTTTAGAACAACTGAGTGAGATTTGGAGATACTGCCTTAGTATATAGATTATAGTGTATATATCTATATCATATGAATGTCTATATCTAATAAAGGATTTAGTGTCAACTATTTTTGTTATGATGTAGGTCCCATACAGAAGGAAGGGAATAGACGCAATCCCAGTCTTTTAGAATTTTACATTTGTCCAAATGATCTAGGGCATTTGAACAGGTCCTTTTGGTTCCCTTCTTTACTGACAGGTTTATGATTTTCCTTGAAGTGTCAGTGTATTCACCCTTGCAGTGTCTCACAGTGGTCTAAGTCAATCATGAGAATCTTGTTTCCTGCTTTCCCAGCCCCCCTTGAAACTTGTGGTGTTCTTGAGACATAAGAAGTCCCTAAGGGGGCTCCTTGAGAAGCTTTCACCTTTTTGACAAAAAGAGACAAGTAGTTGGGAGCCGCTTTCACCATCCTGTTCTGGCTTAAGTGCTGGCTGGCAGTGACCATTTTGATTTTGTGACCCTGATATGACAAGTGGAGGAAGAAAAGTCAACATGCCAAAGGTGGTGGAGCAGAAAAATTAAAAAAAAGTAAGTTATTGATTATACTGTTGAGTAAGCCAAAGACTTGTTACATCAGAAAAATAAAAAAGCTATCTGTTAAGTGACTATTAGATATTTTTGATAAATTGCAACCAAAGATAATATTATTTTTAAATTTTATTTTATTTTATTTTTTTTGGAACTCATGCTATTTTTATTGCCTCTTCACTTTTCCATGTTTTTACCTCTTTCATCTTCTTTTTTTTTAAATTTTATTTTATTTTTAAACTTTACAATATTGTATTAGTTTTGCCAAATATCGAAATGAACCTGCCACAGGTATACCTGTGCTCCCCATCCATTTTTAAATTTTATTTATTGATTTTTTTGATTGTGCTGGGTCTCTGTTGCTGCCCACAGGCTTTCTCTGGTTGCGGTGAGCAGGGGCTGCTCTTGGTTGCAGTGCATGGGTTTTTCATTGCAGTGGCTTCTCCTGTTGTAGAGCACGGCTCTAGAGTGTACAAGCTTCCGTAGCTTAGTGCACAGGCTTAGTTGCTCTGTGGCATGTGGGATCTTGCCAGACCAGGGATCAAACTCTTGTCTCCTGCATTGGCAGGTGGATTCTTTACCCCTGAGCCACCCCTTTGAGTGAGGCCCCAAAGGTATTCTTGATAGATATCAGATAAAAGGATAATGTATAGTGGAATTTCTGCTGCTGTGAAATTTCAGGACAAATGAATAGTGGAATGAAATATTATTGGTATTTGATATTTGATATCATTGGTATAATGATATTTCAAATATCATTGGAAACAAAAAAAAGAGAAGGTTTCACTGAGGAGCTCTTTCTCCCATAAGAATACAATTTATTTGAGCAAACAAAATCTTCAATATTTATACTATCTTAAAGTAGATATAGTAAGAAACATGAAAATTTATATTTTGATCCTGAAAAGAGAAAGAATATATATATATATTCCAAATATATATATACATCTAGCATTCTTCATGCTTTGAAATATATGTGTATATATATATATTTGAAATATATGTATTTCAAAGCATGAAGAATGCTAGATGTATATGACTATCTGATGATGAAAGAAAATTATTTGAGTGAAAATTTTTATAGTAAATAGTAATTATATAATGTTGGCAATTAACACAGTTTGCCAGCTGTCTCCACATGTTTAAGGAAGCTAAGCATCTATTTCTGCTTTATTGACTATGCCAACGCCTTTGACTGTGTGGATCGCAATAAACTGTGGAACATTCTGAAAGAGAAGGGAATACCAGACTACCTGACCTGCCTCTTGAGAAACCTATATGCAGGTCAGGAAGCCACAGTTAGAACTGGACATGGAACAACAGACTGGTTCCAAATAGGAAAAGGAGTACATCAAGGCTGTATATTGTCACCCTGCTTATTTAACTTATATGCACAGTACATCATGAGAAACGCTGGACTGGAAGAAACACAAGCTGGAATCAAGATTGCCAGGAGAAATATCAATAACCTCAGATATGCAGATGACACCACCCTTATGGCAGAAAGTGAAGAGGAACTAAAAAGCCTCTTGATGAAAGTCAAAGAAGAGAGTGAAAAAAGTTGGACTGAAAGCTCAA
>NW_011495014.1:3366277-3381632 GCF_000754665.1 Bison bison bison
TGTGAAGAAAGCTGAGCGCCGAAGAATTGATGCTTTTGAACCGTGGTGTTGGAGAAGACTCTTGAGAGTCCCTTGGACTGCAAGGAGATCCAACCAGTCAGTCCATTCTGAAGGAGATCAGTCCTGGGTGTTCATTGGAAGGACTGATGGAGTACTGGAGCTGAAACTCCAGTACTTTGGCCACCTCATGCAAAGAGTTGACTCATTGACTCATTGGAAAAGACTCTGATGCTGGGAGGGATTAGGGGCAGGAGGAGAAGGGGACGACAGAGGATGAGATGGCTGGATGGCATCACCGACTCGATGGACATGAGTTTGGGTAAATTCCAGGAGTTGGTGATGGACCGGGAGGCCTGATGTGCTGAGATTCATGAGGTCGCAAAGAGTCGGACACAACTGAGCGACTGAACTGAAGTGAACTGAAGCATCAATATATTCCTTTAAAATTTTTTGAAAGTTTGGCTGCAGTCTGATTTTCTTACTCTTAACTACTCCTTCCTCACCATGACCACCACATATCAGTCTGTGTCCTAATGCCTGTTTGATGGTCTTGGAGTGTTTGCCTTACTGCAATTTTCTCCTGAGATATTATTACCTCAGAATACATTCAGTAGTCTTTTATACTTTCTCAGTTTCAAAAACATCTGAGTTTTACATTTCTAAGCCTATAAAAACTTCTAATAGAAGTAGTTCTTACCATGAAATTTTTTTTCATAAAGGCGTTTGATCATAGTTGGACAGTCAGTTTTATATACTTTTCCTGTTGACCTCTTTTAAAACTGACTTTCCTATATTTGTAATATTTGGTCATTACAAAATTTCCAACTCAAAACCTTGTGATTTGCTGCTATGTTCAGAGGGATCAGAGTCAAATTTAGAAGTTCCAAAGACATCCCTTCAACATGTATATCTATTTAGTCACAGTAGCAGTTTGTATTGTATAACAAACCACACTATAAAAAATGGCCTTAGTCTTTCTAAAATTTATCTCACAGAGTTATGACATGGAATGATATCCTTTAAATGATCAAATAGCAATTTTAATACTGATAGAGATGAATTTTGAAAATCCTTTACTCGCAAAAAAATAAACACAAAAAACCCTTTATTAGACACCATTGTCAAGAATATACTCAATGAGGTTCAGATCTATTATACAAACACTTTTTAAAAATAGAAAAAGATAATTATATAATACTATGTAAAATAAATTTTAATAATTCTAAAATTATTTTTTAAAAAATTAACAGAGAAAATACAAACCAAAGCATTAAAATTAAGTTCTGCTCAAGTCTTTGTTCTTGTTTTGTACACAAGTCATCACTATTTCAGTTATAGTGAAAATTAGCCTCTTTCTCCCCCATTAGCCTGTCAAGGGCAGGAAATGAAAGTGAAAGTGTTAGTCACTCAGTCATGTCTGATTCCTTGTGACCCCATGGACTGTGGCCCATTCAGCCTCCTCTGTTCATGGAATTCTTCAGGCAAGATTACTGGAGTGGGTTGCCATTCCCTTTCCAGTGGATCTTCCTGACCCAGGGATTGAATCCACATCTGCTTTGCAGACAGATTCTTTACCATCTGAGTCAACAGGGAAGCCCATCAAGGGCAAAGAATGGTCTGGTCTTACTCACTCTGGCGACTAGCAGAGTGCCTGGTACATACTGACAAATATTCATAATATTTGTTGAATGAATGATATCCTTCCTGCTTCAGACTTTCATGACCCTCCCTTGTCTAATAATTTAGCACAAATTCTTTCCCCCAACAGATAGGTCTTTATACATAACCTGTCTGAGCCCAACCACCTTTAACTAGAACAGAGCGTGCCTACAACATGCCTTAAGCTTTTAGCTGCAGGGCCTGCTTTGTCCAAAATCTTGACTTTGTATTTCACCGCATCTCAAAAGATTCATATCACTTGCTTTACAAAGATACTTCTTGTCCCTCTTAACCAATAGGGTTTCTTTCTTTTGTGCATCACTACAATATGTCTTTTATGGCATTTGTCATATTTTGCTTTTGATTATATGTATTTTCATTTACAATCTATCCCATCAACACTGTAAGATCCTTGAATAAGTTCTTTTATCACTCCCCACAGCACAGCATACAAAGTAGGCATTTCATTCAGACCTAAGTGTGTACACCTACTGTTTGGGCCATCAGAGTTCTTAGCTGTGAGAAGGAAGCTACTAATGCAAAACACATATTATTAGAGTATTCCAAATTACACAGTGATGAAGGATGAAAGCTTCTGTAACAGCTTACATGGGTTGAATCCTCATTCTGCTGCTCAATAGCTTTGTAGCCTACATAATCTTCTAAATATCAGTTTCCTCACCTGAAACATGGTAATACTACGACCTGCCTCACAGGGCTTTTGTTCAAATTAAATGAAATAAGTTGTGTAAAATGTTTCGTATACATAATACACACTTGTTACGATTCCCTCTTAGTATTATTATTATTTGAGCTTAGGACGTTTGATTTTTTTGATGGCTGATATACTTGCACTGCAGTATTAGAAGATTATAGGTTAGAAAGCATCTCTGCACTGAGTAGCCCTTCATCAACCAAATAATTTAGGGCCCGTATATATATTGCTTAGAAATCTCAAAAAATTTCTGCAATTCTCCATTTAATTTTTGTGGAGACCTTTGATGGGCTTCCCTGGTGGCTCAGACAGTAAAGAATCTGATTGCAATACAGGAGTCCCAGGTTTGATCCCTGGATGGGGAAGATCCCCTGGAGAAGGAAATGGCTACCTGCTCCAGTATTCTTGCCTGGAGAATTCCATGGATAGAGGAGCCTGGTGGGCTACAGTCTATGGGGTCACAAAGAGACCTTTGATATGCTTATTATCATGATATTTAATGTCCAATTATTCCTCATTAGGTTAATAGCAATGATTTATTATTAATAACTCTGTTTACTTATTTAGTATTTATAAACCACATTATAAAGGCTTTTTAGGAATACATTAGAGAGTAATGTATATTACTGAGTACATTGCCCCACTGGAATTATGTACTATCTAAACCACTGTACCTTCATTTCAAAATAGGGCTTCGCAGCTTTCTCGTCCTAGCACAGGAGACCATCGAGGGTGCGTGCATTAATCAACTGAGCAGAAGATCTGGGAGGACATCACTCAACGAATCTTCAAGATACTATTACCATGTGCTTGATTCTAATTTAAATAATTTGGAGTTCTTATAAGATTAGGAAGTTTTGAAAAGTAGAATGTCGACACAAAGAGAGTGAAAAGAAAATTTGGGGGAGCATTTTACAAAATGTTTCTTCTAAAGAACAACATGCTTTTATAGGCCTGAACTGATTTAAAAAAACTTATTAGATATAAATGAGAAGCATGTGCTTCTGGTGGTATTATACTCAAAGGATTTTAGTTAAGTAATGTCTAAACTTTCAGAGTATTTGAAATATACCCAGTTGGACAGTTAATGAACCCTCTTCAACTTAAAGTAGAGAACTGCTACAAGAGAAAAAAATGCACAAAAAAAGTTATAGAAGAGACAAATGGATATTGAAATCTTTTCCAGTGTTCCCATTCCAATGATTTTTAGGAGTTATAGTTAAAGAAGTACAGCTTTCCTTCCATCCCTGAAATTGGTTTCTTGCATAACACATTATTTTGAATGTCAGCAATAAGCCCTTGAACTTCTTTAGACCAAAGACCAAGATTGAGAATAGAGTGAATGCCTATTTCAGTTCTAGAAATGAAGGCATCGTAGTATAATAGAAGGCAAATGAAAGATAAATACATTTGTTTTTCCATCTGCTAAGACATAACTAAAACATTCTTCCCATTTTTTCCTTAATATTTTGTTTCCTGGCAACTAATAACAAAAATTCCCAATCAACCACATCTTTCACAATTCTTGGTTCTTTAAAAAAAAGCAGCACTAATACTGTTAGTTAGATTTCTAATATATAAAATTATTTTCAAAAAAGTACTATATATTAAAAAGTTATATATATTATATACACAGGCATACATACATAAAATTATATGTGTATGTATAGTTCAGTAAAGGAGCCATAGGGATGTATTATACAACCATTCTGAAGAACAATGGGGCACTATCTGGTAAATTTTCTGTAACCCAGCTATTTTACTCCTGGATGTTTATTAAAGAGAAGCTCTTTCACACGTACCA
Source organism: Bison bison bison (assembly GCF_000754665.1). Taxonomy (NCBI): domain Eukaryota; kingdom Metazoa; phylum Chordata; class Mammalia; order Artiodactyla; family Bovidae; genus Bison; species Bison bison. The sequence continues at coordinate 3,370,456 of NW_011495014.1, forward strand.
GAAGGAAACTAAAAGAATACTTTTAGCAGCACTGTTTGTGATCTCTTTCTCTCTCATATGTGCACTTGGAGATTTTTCCGATGTTTATCAAAAGCAGAATGGATTAACCTGATACAGTGTGAATCTTGTCTACACAGCAAAAAAATTAGCAAAATCTTACACCTATATTTCCATAATATATAAAGTTCAAAAATGTATACAAAATTAACCAGTATTTTGTTTAGGCATACAAACATATGAGGCAAAACCAAAGAAAAACTGGACAATAATTAGCACAAAATTCAAAGCTTTGATTAAGACCTGACAGAGTCCCAAGGGGACATGAAAGTAATATTCTTTCTCTTCAAGTAGGTGGTGGGTAGAGAGTTGTTCATTGCATTGTGATTCTTTATATATTGCACATATATAATAAATGTTCTTTTGAAACTGCTCAATATTTGGTAAAAACATATAAACAATAAAACAATGAAAAGCAAAGGTATACACAATTACTGCCATTATTATATTTGAACAAAATGTTTTAAAAGTAATATATTGTTCAGTCATTTATAATCATCTACTTTTGTGTGGTCTGGGACATTATTTCCTGATATAGCATAGCATGAGATTATGGCAGCGTTTAAGTACTATTAAAAATAAAAAGGTGGCAAAACTAATCAGTCTGGTTCATTTTATTTTGTGATGCTACAAAGGGTCAAATTCCATAAAACCAACTGATGGGCTGTCCCAGGACTTTTGCTTTAGACAATCTTTAAAAATGAAAGGTTATTTTGAAAACTCACTGAGATATTATAAAATACATTTTTTCATGAGGATTTTTATTTTGTTGTACCTTTTTACTGAATAGTTTTATATTACACATTTCTAGAATGATCCCTTAAACATGATCCATGCACTGCAATTCCATCTGTCTAGTGTGTTTATATGGGGTCCAAAAATCAGGTTACAACATTCACAATTTAATTTTTTATATTGATGAATTTTATTGTATCTTCTCACTTTATGAGAAGAGATAGATTGAGCTAAGAATCATTGGTCCAAAAGTATAAGTATTTCACTTGCAACTGAAGTATATGTATCACTTAAAAGTAAGAGAGACTCTTATCTTTAATGTGAAAATAGAAACTGTCAATGAATGCTTAAAGACAAGCTAAAGATACTGAGTTATTCACCCTCGGATTCAAGGCAAAATGATTTTATAACTTCTCTCATATGATGTAGTTTATAGAACACAGGTATTTGGGTCTGACAGACCTGCTTTTAAATCCAGCTCTCTCAACTGTGCATCTTTGAGCTATTTCCCAAGATCTCCTCACCTGAAAGACAACAGGGATTTTATGGAGACTCAATTAGATGATGTAGGAACAATTCCTGGTACAAAACTATTACTGAGTAAATGTTATCCTTTCCCCACATTGCAGGTCAAAATAGGAGATAAAATGTTTTCGGTACAAGAACATCAAGTCATTGCAACGGATTATAAGCAAATTCCTTATCATCCAAAGCACTTACCAGTGTTTTTTGTGTGTGTGTGTGACATAAACCACAGACTTATGGATTCCTGCCCCATTATCTCCTCCCACTCGCTTCACACATGGTTTCCTACCCATCATTCTCTTTTATTTGGGGGAGTCGGGGTAAGAGAGAGAAATGCCATCTCAGGAAATGGAAAAACTTACTGTGAAGGGATGTACATCATCATCATCATGACCGCTGAAGAAAGTTTATAAAAGACATGAGTTGTGAATAACATACTTTTTGACATGAATTGGCAATGACAGCATGCAGTTTTGTAAAATAAGAGACCAGAGAAAATCCCATGGAGGCTGAACATTCAATATAGATTTCTTTTGCATCATTTTATGCTTATTACTATGAAGGCTTTGTAGTGGATGCTAGTTCTGAAGAGAGATTCAGATACATAACAAGCAACATAAAATTATTTTTCCATGTCTGTTGTTGTTGTTGAGTTGCTAAGTCATGTCTCTTTTTTTGACCCTGTGAACTATAGCCCTCCAGGCTCCTCTGTCCGTGAGATTTTCCAGGCAAGAATACTGGAATGGGTTTCCATTTCCTTCTCCAGGGGATCTTCCTGACTCAGGGACAGAACCTGTGCCTCCTGCATTGGCAGGCAGATTCTTTACCACTAAGCCACCTGGAAATCCCTTTCCATGTCTATACCTAAGTAAGGATAATTTCTTTCTCACATCCATTCTTACTTACACTGAAAAATGTTTTGTGGCCTCTCTGAATCTTTCTGGGGCACTAGAGGGCTTGGGGGCTGTCCTACATCTGACTGCCTCAAGAAGGCTTTTGGAAACGTTTTCTGTTCTAACTCAACATTAGGTAAGGAATAAACTTAGGGTCTTTCTGCTCTCCACGTTAGAGCCTATGAGGCCAGCTTCTTTTCTGCTCTCAGAGTTCCCTCAGCAGGTTGGCTCTTAGCGTCAAGTCTGCGTTCCTGCACATCTTATTCTGCACACCATTCTGTGAATGGTGGCCCATGCAGTTGAGCAATATGGCATTCCTGCACAATGAGGTTACAGGACTTCTTCTCAAGCATCCTTTTAATGCCCTTATCCCCACCCCACCTTGATTCTCTTCTCTTTCCTCACTCTTAACACATTTTATTAAGATTTGGGGTGGGGAAGAGAAAACTGTCTCTGACTGAGCACATATTCTTTAAAATATATAGTTTATGGTGTATGTTTTGTGCAGTCATTTTAAGCTTAGACTTCAAAATTCCAATAAATCCAAACTTTGCATGTCAGAAGTTTTCTCTGTACGATCAGGGAGAGTACAAAGGGAGCACAAACATAAAACAAAAGGTGCTTGCTCTTGTTGAGAGACCAAATTTAGATGAACTTGTTAAATACATTAAAAAACTCAAAAAATAAAAAAATTAAAAAACTCCCCCCAAAACTTAAAAGAACAAATTAATCCTTTTCATGATTTTGTGGTTGGTCAGGAGAGTAAAAAGGCTGACTTAAAACTCAACATTCAAAAAACTAAGATTGTGGCATTTGGTCTCATCACTTCATGGCAAGTAGATGGGGAGACAATGGAAACAGTGACAGACTTTATTTTGCTGGTCTTCAAAATCACTTCTGATGGTGACTGCAGCCATGAAATTAAAAGACACTTGCTCCTGGAAGAAAAGCTATGACAAAACTAGACAGCATTTTAAAAAGCAGAGACATTACTTTGCTGACAAAGGTCCTTCTAGTCAAAGCTATGGTTTTTCCAGTAATTATGTATGGATGTGAGAGTTGGACCAAAAGTAAGTTGAGTGCCGAAGAATTGATGCTTTTAAACTGTGGTGTTGGAGAAGACTCTTGAGAGCCCCTTGGACTGCCAGGAGGTCAAACCAGTCAATCCTAAAGGAAATCAGTCCTGAATATTCATTGGAAGAACTGATGCTGAAGCTGACGCTCCAACACTTTGGTCACTTGATGTGAAGAACTGACTCATTGGAAAGACCCTGATGCTGGGAAAGATTGAAGGCGGGAGAAGAAGGGGGACGACAGAGGATGAGATGGTTGGGTGGCATCACTGACTCAATGGACATGAATTTGAGCAAGCTCCAGGAATTGGTGATGGACAGAGAAGACTCTCATGCTACAGTCCATGGCGTTGCAAAGAGTCAGACATGTCTGAGCGACTGAAATGACTGACTGACTGAGGTGATTCTTTAGCTGGTATCTACCTGGGCTCTGACACAGAGTTACATTTAGCTGATGGATGGCTGGAGTCTGAGCTCAGCTGGGCCTCTGGGACATTTGGGCCTCTCTCTCCCCCCATGGTTTTCCATTTCAGGCTTCTTCATGATATGAAGAAGCAACATTCCAAGAGACTAAACACAGAATGTGAAAAGTCTTCTAATGCCTAGTCTTAGAAGTCACAGAACACCACCTCCACCATATTCTGTTGGTCAACACAAGTGGCATAATACTCCATGTTTAAAAGGTGAGAAAACAGATTTTACCTGAGGGACACCAGGTTGTGTGAGCTGAGCCCTGCTTGCATCATGGAATCCTGTCAATAGACAAGTAGGGCTGAAATGCACCCTGAGCTCCCTTCAGCCACCTGGATAACCTGGAGTGAATTTACATCTACTGGGAGGATAGGCTCATCCCCTTGGCTCATCACAAGCCATGAGCCTGTGAACTCTCTCTGCCCATTAGTGACATTCTCTAATCCACACTCGCACACACACACACACAAGACACTGTTGAGGCTGGTAGAGGCCCAGTTGAATATCATCTGAGTTTGAATCGAATACACACTAGGTCTTGATGAAGGCTAAAGGCTTTCCCACATAATTAGTTGGTTATTCCAAAGCTGCATACAGTTTGCAATCGGGGGAGAAAGGGAGAGGAAAAGAAGTTGGACATTGTTCCTGATTTACCTCCTCTGCTCCCTGTTCACTCCCAGGAGTGAAGACACATTATTAGGCCTTGGGAGGAACGTGTCCCCAAGATTGTTGTTAAGCCTTCAGAGGATGTCCCACATGGATGAGTCCTTTGTCCTCTACTCCTTCTTTATCATGTCTATGCTATTTAATCCCTTTCTGCAGTATCTCCATCTCCGCTTGCCTTTTCTCTGTGGTCCATCAACTCTTCTAACAGAAATAAACACATTTCCTTCCCTAGCAGTGATTTTGTGTGTGTGTGGCCTCAAATGTCAGCTACTTGTCAGGGACTCCTGTTATTGAAGTTTTGCTGAGGGGAGGATCGGGCTGTTTTAGAGTTGGCTGACTCCCTCAGGAATAGAGAACAGGTGCATTCCAACTCTGTGATTGGACATATGTAAGGAGGAAATGACTTTTCTGTTAATCAACTAAAAACAAAGCCACTGAAAAATATAATTTCCTTCAAAGTTTTCCTTTTAGTATGCATGAAAAATCAATATTTCTCTCTTAAACTTAATTATAATGATGCTATTTCTTTTTGGTATAATACCTTAGACCTATTATGCTAAAAGAGCATCCCTATCTTCAATGATTAAAATTACTGGATAGATTTTATAACTATTTAGCAATAAATGATACCACACCTAGGTAGCATCTCTCAACAATTCTCCCTTTATGATACTGGAGTAAGGAGGAGGGAAGGACCAAGAGAGGAGGGAGGTTTATTTTATGCCATTGCAGGGAATGGAAAAATACCAAGGTGATTTGGATTGATTTTGGAGGCTTGCTAGTAGACCAGGGTCTTCAGCTGTGTTAAAGAGTCTTTGGAGAGATGGAGGGAAGAATACTGTATCAAAAGATGTACAAATTTTCAAAAGTGGGAAGCTAAGTGTGGTATGATCAGGAGACCCTAAAAGATTTAACTTATTTAAAATAAGGGGGCACATCCATATTTCTAAAGTAATAAGGTTTTAATTACAATGAACATCCTTTACATAAAAGCTTGGTAACTAAGATTCTTACAAATAGAAAATGCTAATTTGTTTCTATATTTTACTGTTTGGGATAAGATTCTTCTAGTGATATCATCATTGTTTAGGATCTTGAATGGCTGATATAAAAGTCAGAAGGAAATCATTACAAATGTTTCAACAGATGAAGACAGTAGTGACTAGATGAAGAGCATGATCATCATAGTACTGTTTGCAATAACAAAATTTGGAGACAGTCTTCACTATCCAGTAATAAATGACCGATTAAGTACATCTACACAAAAAGAAACAATGCTGTAATTTGTTGCAAATTACAAATACAAAATAATGTTGTAGAGAAGTGAATTAATTGATGTGGAAGTATATGTTAAGCAGAAAACTTTACAGAACAAGATCCCAAAATGATCTAGATTTTATTTTAAAGACGTGTCTCTATCTCCCTTCACATCTCACATTCCTCTCCCCCAACTTTTTCCAATAAAATATCTTTGGAAAGATATACAATGAAAACCGGTCTGGTAATTAGTACTGATTTATCCTCATGGCAGAAATTCTGGATTTTTCAAAATTCATCTGCATTTTCTGATATTTCTATAGTGAACATGAATTGCTTTATAATTTATTCAATCATTTTAAAGAAAACAGAGAGATAAATTGTGGGGAAAAACAGATCAAGGATACTTGGAGAACTTCTCTGAGGTTAACGTCATGCAGGACTATCACCATCTTTTCCCACAAAACATCCTTTGGTGCCACTGTCAGAATTTAAAATCAGCTAGATTGAATTTAGCCTGACTCAGCATAGCATTTGTTTTTTTTGTCTTATGCTAATGCTCGAAAGCTTGAAACTCTGCACTCTATTCAATCCATTTCATCAAATATTTATTGAGCACCTACTATGTGCCAAGCATTAAGGATACAAGATTAATAAGACATAATTCTGTTGCAACTTAAGTCAATAAGTGCCCTCATAGAAATCTGTATGTCTTAGAAAGTCCCAGATGGTTGTTCTGATGATATTCTTCAAGGGAAAAATCATAAACAATCCTCATACAAGACAATGTCCAAGAGACTTCATACTAAAAATAATCTATCCATGTTTTCACTCATAATATTTTAAGCACAATGTGGAATTATGCTGAATCACTATTTTTAAAAAAACACTCACATATTTGTGGCTCTTCACTATGATACCAGCAATAGCTTTTCAATAGCTTTTCAATTCTTTTAGTAGAAATTATTTCAATCTTTTTAGTCTTTGAGTCAAAACTCTCAGTTTGACTTTGATCCTGAACTGGAGACTCCAGTTTCCACACAAGGAAAAACTGTTTTTAAAGTTTAAATCAGGCAGTATGTTTCAAACTCAAGTTGCTAAGTCCAGGAAAACGAAAAATTAAACAGTTAGCAAATCCAAAACACTTAAAGTTGGACTTGGTGAATCTGAACAATTTCACTAGTTATATTACATAATTAATTTTTGAATTAAAATTTCAGTCTCAGTTAAGTAATTTATGTGTTTTCATTTTTGTTTTCTTTTAGAGGTTTTTTTTTTCCCCCTGACAATTTTCATGGCATTTACATGAATCAGTGTGTAAAGGAACTTGGCAATCACATTATACCATTGTCTTATTTTGTGGAAAAGAAAATGTAATCCCAGAAACAAGTAACTCATAGGAGTGTAAGTTTCTTTGCATCAGTTCAGTTCAGTCGCTCAGTCGTGTCCGACTCTTTGCGACCCCTTGAATCGCGGCACGTCAGGCCTCCCTGTCCATTACCAACTCCTGGAGTTGACTCAAACTCACATCCATTGAGTCAGTGATGCCATCCAGCCATCTCATCCTCTGTCGTCCCCTTCTCCTCCTGCCCTCAATCCCTCCCAGGATCAGAGTTTTTTCCAATGAGTCAGCTCTTCACATCAAGTGGCCAAAGTATTGGAGTTTCAGCTTTAGCATCAGTCCTTCCAATGAATACCCAAGACTGATCTCCTTTAGGATGGACTGGTTGGATCTCCTTGCAGTCCAAGGGACTCTCAAGAGTCTTCTCCAACAGTGCCTTTGAAATATAAGTATGCGATAACTGGTAACTACTGTTATTAGAAACTTGTCCCTCAGATTCCTAGTCCATTACTCTTACTTGCCTAAATTATTTCTCCAAACTGTTTGGTTAAAGCATTCTTTTGGGCTTGTACCCAGCTCAAGACACTCTGATTATTGTTTTTTTCATGATATTTAGTGGATCTATTTATTAATTTAACAAATATTTATTGAGTACCTATTAAATTTCAGATACTGGTCTTGCCACTACTTTATATATTAACAGAAATTATTAAATAGTGAGTATTATTTTGGGAGTGGTTTAGTTGCTAAGTGCTGTTCGACTCTTGCAACCCACGGACTGTTGCCCACCAGGCTCCTCTATCCATGGGATTCCCCAGGCAAGAATACTGGAGTGAGTTGCCATTTCCTTCTCCAGAGGATCTTTCTAATCTAGGGATTGAACCTGCATCTCCTGTTCTGCAGGCAGTCTTCTGCATTGCAGGTGGATTCTTTACAGATGAACCACCAGAGAGGCCCAAGTATTATTTTAAACCCATATAAATGAGCATTTTGTGGTTAGTCTTGTGTGTGTGTGTGTGTTTTCCTGTGGCAGAGGGGAGTGGAGGTGAGAGAATGTCTGTCTTCCTTCCTGTGTAAAATCTGCTTGGTTTTCTATCTTAACTGACATTTTATACCAAATATGTAGTGTTAAGATAAGCTTGTTTCAGGAACTTCCCTGGTGGTCCAGTGGTTAGGACTCAGCATTTCTGGTTCAGGAGATGCAGGTTCAATCCCTGGTCTGGGAACTGGGGTCTGCCTGCTTCATATAGTAGCCAAAAAAAAAAATAAAGCTTATATATGTATATATAAAATATGCTTGTTTCTGAGAAGCATGTCTACACTAAGTCTCCTGGGTTTTATTTTATGATGAAATACTGATTTCCTCTTTATAAAACAAATTCTTTATTCCATAATTTTGAATAACATGATACTTTCAAAAACCCTTTGTCTGATTAGATTTAGGACATTAAACATTTCAGCATAACAGTATTTTCCTCTGGGCCTGCAGCATTTTAATTTTATTGTTAAGGAATAACTTTCATTAATTTTAAGACTTTGCTTCAGAATGAAATGAAACAGTATGTGTAATGCAAATAGTAATGCCAGACAAAGAAATATTGTTTTTCTTATTTAAATGATTTGTCTTCATTGTAAAAGTGACCATCAATTTTTAGCTCTTTCTGATTTTTCCTGGTCTTTTTTCACTCATGCAGCATTTTGGTCCTATTTACTTGTTCTCCCCTAGCTTCTCTTTCGGCTTCCCAGGTGGCTCAGTCAATGGAGGAGACTGTCTGGAGTACAGGAGACAAGGGTTCAATCCCTGGGTTGGGAAATTCCCCTGGAGTAGGAAACGGAAACCCACTCCAGTTTTCTTGCCTGAAAAATCCATGAACAGAGTAGCCTGGCAGTTATTATTTGACTTAGAATTGCCGTCAAAGAATTTCAGTTCTTGGATTCCAGGTTGCTTTTCTATATTCATCTGCTCTATCCTGCCCTGTTAGTGAAAATTGCTTGTTGCTTGGTGGGACATCAAAAATCTGATAGTCTTTGGCTCCTGCCTCATTTAGGGATGAGGAGTACCAGATAAGAAACATAGACTCCTTGGTTTAGGATTTCTTAGTTTATTAATTTCTCGGTTCAAGTTTATTGCCTTCGTATTTCTCCCCAATTTCGCAAAGGCTGACACTCTAATATCTGCTTAAAAGCAAACAACAAAGAAAGTAGCGGAATTTTTTAAAAAGGAGCTGGGGGATGTGGAATTTAGGTAGTGTTTTTAGCTCTGGATCTAACAACAAATATGATCAAGTTGGTATGGTAATACACATAAGTAGCTCCTGAACTTTTGTGGGAAGAAAGGGAGAGCTTAAAAAATTGCAGGCAAGTACTGATATAAAAGGGGCTTTTCAGGTGGTGATAGTGGTACAGAACCTGCCTTCTAACCCAGAAGACATAAAGAAACAAGGGTTTGATCCCTGGGCAGGGAAGATCCACTGAAAGAGGACACAGCAACCCAACTCTAGTATTCTTGCCTGGAGAATCCTTTGGACAGAGGAGCCTGGCAGGCTGCAGTCCATAGGGTCACTAAGAGTCAGACATGGCTGAAGCAACTTAGCACACACACACACACACACACACATATTAAAATGTCATAAACATAAAATGGTTTCTTGATGCTTGCAGTTCAGTTCAGCCGCTCAGTTGTGTCCAACTCTTTGCGACCCCATGGACTGCGGCACGCCAGGCCTCCTTGTCCATCAACAACTCCTGGAGTTTACTTAAACTCACGACCATTGAGTCAGTGACGCCATCCGACCATCTCATCCTCTGTTGTCACCTTCTTCTCCTGCCTTCAATCTTTCCCAGCATCAGGGTCTCTTCCAGTGAGTCAGTTCTTCACATCAGCTGGCCAAAGTATTGGAGTTTCAGCTTCAGGTAACCACAATATACAAAATAAACAACTAACTAAAGTTTTAAACCCGATTTATGACTGTAATATAAAATAGTACTGTGGATGCTAAAACCAATGTTAGATGAACCAAGTCCTAAAACTACACCTGTTGATACTGTACTGACCAGTATTTCTAAGCCTTTACTTTTCAGTTCAGTTCAGCCACTCAGTCGTGTCTGACTCTTTGTGAACAAACCTTTACTTTAGTAAAGTAAAACTAGTAGAGTACTTTAGGTTAAGAGTATGTACCAAAATGCTGGAGGAAGGCCACAGGTAAACTTTATGGAAAAACCTGCCACCAGGTAATTAAGCATGCCACTGAAACATTTTCAGCTATTTTTCTCTTAATAGTCCCATGTACATTCAAGATACAGCTAAATAAACGAGTAAGTTCATAGGAAGGTAGAAAGGTCATTTTAAGTCCTGGTTTCGGGTGTGTCAATGCTTGTCAGAACAGCAGCAGGAAGACTGAAACAGAAAGTTGTATCTATCATAGAAAGATTTAAAATTTGTCTTTCTTTCTTTTTTTGGTTTTGGGAAGAACAGCAAATCCCACCAGTTCCTTAGAGACTGCGTTCTCACTTCCCAATAGATGTTGGGTTTAAGCAAAACTGCGGAGAAGCAAGCCCTCTCTAGGAAACCTCAGCGTCTTTGCAAACAAGGACAGCGGGTTGTTCTCTACTGTCGCTGCTTTCCCTCTCATCTGGCAATTGGTTTGCCTTTCGATAGCAACCCAGGAAGGAGTGGCGCGCCCCAAATTCGCGAGGCTCTGCCAAATACCAGAAGCTCTTCTTTGGAAGACAGAGGCTCCTCCTTTGGACGTGAGGCGCCCCTACCAGAGCGCGCGCTTGCAGAAACGGAAACCACTAGCTGCGCTGAAGTGAGTCAAGTGATGAAATCAAGACTGCATGGGAAGGAAGCTCACCCAACAGCTCACGAACCTAAGTGGTGACAGACGCTGCTGAACTCTGCTCGTGGAAACCCTACGAGCCAACCGTCGCTACTGTCATGAGGTGGTCCTCGGAGGCACGGGGCACCCCGATCTCCGGACAGCCCATCCCTTCATTTTGGCAAAACGCAGAGGAAGACAAGTGTGTCTGAGGGATATCTAGATCCTCTGGTTCCCTAAGGACTCAGACTGTGTCCCGGTTACAAGGTTACCCCTGACATCAGGTCAGCGCAGGACTCCTCAGGGTAGACAGGCTGAGACTCGCCCGGAACGGAGAACC